>NW_025954682.1:0-16421 GCF_022376455.1 Epithele typhae
AAGGCAGAGACGGGGCCGTCCCACCAGTATTTGGGTCCGTGCATACGGAGGACGTCGAGGATGTGGGTGAGCGAATCGGAGTCGAGCACGGCGCCATTTGTAGGGATGTGGTAGAGGGCAGGAATGGGGACACCCCAGACGCGTTGACGGGAGATGCACCATTCAGAGCGGGACTGGACGAATGACTCGAGACGGTTCTGGGCTGTATAAATTACAAGTTCAATGACGGTTGAGGCATGGGTAAAGGCGATAGCTTACAGATCTTGGGCACAAAAGACACTTCCTTCATCGCCTCGACGGCATCGTTCTTGATGACGTCGAGATTCGCGAACCACTGAGACGTGGCCCTGAGGAACGATGTCAGCTCGTGCATTCGCCTTATTGATGTGTGGCTCTCACAGCGTGATTACCGGCTGATCCGTCTTCCAGTCGTAAGGATACCTATGCTTATACCTCTGTACCTTGAGAACTGCACCGGCGCGCCTAAGCAGATCCACAATGCCCCGACTCCCGTCACCTAACACATCCTTGGCAACGAGACCACAAGCGGCTTCTTGACCAACGACTGCTGCGACATCTGATGTGAATTGGCCTAGACCGTTGACGTGACAAACGAGATTGCTTGCGACGTCCGAAGTGGACCGGGACAACAGGCCGAGGGACTGCATCGCCGCATAGTCTTCAGGGCCGTGGGCGGGCGCGCAGTGGACAAGACCGGTACCTGAGTCCGGGGTGACATGGGAGGAAGCAATGACCGGCAAAGACGCCATGGAAGAGGATGAAGAGTGGAGCGGTGCGAAAATAGGGCGGTACTGAGCACCAACAAGGTTGCTCCCTGTGCACTCCAATGAGTAAAATTACCACAGGGACAGCAGGCGAGCGCACCATCAAATTCACCAAGCACGGTTGGCGGCGAAGGAAAGAGGCCTGGAATCGCATGAAGAGCGTCCGCGCGATCTAACGCGTAAACCAAAAAAGACTGCCCTGCTTCGCTGGCGACGGAGGCGACTCGGTAACGCATCCCCGGGTTCACTGCAATGGCCTACTGAATCGGTCAAGGATACAGCCAAACACAGACTGTTTGCACTCACCATATTTGCAGTCAAAGTCCAGGGAGTCGTTGTCCATACGAGGAGAGACACAGAATGCACATCGGCATCTAGAATGCCCAGCCTCTGCGAAATATCTGTGCTTGACAAATCCAAGGGGAAAGTGACGTATACCGAATGCGAGAAATGCGCGTCATTGTAGACCAACTCAGCCTCAGCTAGTGCTGATTGTGAAGAAGGCGAGTAATGTACGGGACGATGCTGCCTGTAGATCAAGCCCTTCTCAACCATGGCCTTGAAGACGTTCAGCTGGCGTAACTCGTAGTCGGGGTCTTGCAGGGGCAATATAAGAGATGGTATCAAAACATGACGCGCGCACTCACCGAGTGTCCGATACGTGGTCTCCGCGTTCCAGTTTGCCATGATGCCCAACTCTCGAAACTGCTTCATTTGAGATGCAACCTCATTGCGCGCGTACTTCTCCGCCTCTTCGCGGATACGCAATGGAGTGAGTTCGTTGACTTCCACCTAGCGGCACTTGTACGTTAGATGCAGACTGGACGACAGGCAGAGAAGCTTACTCCAAGCTGCTTCAGCACCTTGTTCTCAATCGGAAGACCGTGACAATCCCAGCCCGGATGATAGCTAGCACTTCGTCAACATCTGAGACACGCATTTGTTGACCCATGACGTACTAGACCTTATTCCCTATCAAGACGCGGAAACGGTTCTGGATGTCCTTCAGAATCTTATTCAAGGCGTGACCTGATTTTGAACTGATCAGTAAACGTACATCTCCTCAAACACGGCTCCAGGACGCAGAACGGCGCATTCATGAATCAGAAGTGCGGATCCTCCACGCTTAGTCGCACGAGACAAGCGCAGAGAGCCCGAAACATAATGAACTCGGAAAACAGTCACCATAGCACCGGGTACTCACCCATGTGTAAGTCGCCATTAGCGTACGGAGGTCCGTCAAGGAAGACGAACAAAGGTCCCTGAGCATGTTGGCGCTGGTCACAGACACCGTCAGGTTTGTGCGGTTGAGGGGATGGATATATGCGGACCTGCCAGTCGTATAGCTCTTCCGTAGTCTTTGTCCGGATAGCCGGGTCCTTTGACGGGTCGTTGTAAAGAGGAAAGGTGGTCTTGGGGAGAAGTAGGGAGTCGCCCCAGGCCGGGGCCTGCTGGCTCTGTCGGAGGGGGAGAGAGGAGGAGAGCCATCTACGAGCCCATGGCAAGGAGTGGTGGAAGCGCGTGCCGGCCGAGACCAGTGACCACGGCGGCATGGGCCGAGCGAGCGAGAGAGGGGGCAGGCGGATACAAAGGCTCAGGATGTGGCAGGGCGAGGTCACGGCCAAAGGCCCGGCAGGCGCGTCGGAGGTCACGTGGGTGATGCGCGCGAATGGGCGTGTTATTTTGTTGTGTTTGTGGCTGGTTGAACAAAACGAGCCGCGGGGTGAGCGCTCGTTGGCATCCCACATCCACTCTGCACCTTCCCCATCCTGTACGCTCAACCCTCATCGTGCCTGTCTCTCCCACATGTCTGGACTTCCTGTGAGTACTCATCCTCGCGCACTACGTCCCTCCGTCGTGCTGAGTTGACCCGACGTTGTCCGCCGCCACCTCGATAGACACGACGTGTGACCCGGGCCACCGCGCGGCCCACCGTCCTCAAGGATAAGGAGAACGCAACAGCACGTAATGGCCGTACAGCAGCATCCCGCGCGAAACCCCCTTCCACACAAGCCGCCTCAGAGAAACCAGAGAACATTAAACCCGCGGGGTTGTCCCGCGTTACCGCCTCCACGGCAGCCACCAGGGCCAAGTCGGCGGGCGTAGCAGGCTCCAAGGTGGACCCTAGCACCCAGATTAAGCGCAAGCGCGAGGCCTTGGGCGAGGTCCCCAAACCACCAGAGAACAGGGCGGGACCCGCAGACGCCGGCGCCGGAGCGTTCGACTTCAAAGGCAAGGAGAAGGTCAAGGAAGTGAAGGAAAAGTTCGAAGGCGTCGTGGTCAAGCAGACGACGACTACGACGACGGTTGCTCGTAAGCCTATTCGCACCGTCGTTGATTCCTCTACGACAACCACCGCGATAGCAACTTCAACAACACGTCGCACGCGTACCACCATCGCCCCGTCCCAGTCACAACTCAAGCCCCTACGAGAACATGATGAGGACGCCATGGCGGTTGACTCCCATCCCGTCGCTCCCATTCCCTCACCAAAACGCTTCGTCGCTGCTCGTGAGGAGAAGCGTACTGGTATCCCCGCACAGTCCCGCGTGCCCCGGCGTGTCACAAGGCCACAGAGTCGCGAGGTGGACGAGGAGGAGGCGCACCGCGCATTCAAGAAGCGGCGCACATCTTCAGACGTCCCCGAGGTCGAAGCTCTTCACGAGGAAGAGGTTGAGAACGCAGTGGCGCCCGGAGAAGCCGATCCAAATGGCGACGAGTGGGATGACCTGGATGCTGAAGACGATGATGATCCACTCATGGTTAGCGAGTATGTCGTCGAGATCTTTGAGTATCTGAAAGTGGTCGAGGTATGTTGTCAACCTTCATGCGCACGCGTGTCTGTATTGACGCTTCTGTTCAGCAAGAATCGATGCCCAACCCCAAGTACATGGCGAACCAGAAGGACCTCGCATGGAAGATGCGCGGGTCCTCACGGACTGGCTGGTTCAAGTACATTCTAGGTTCCGCTTGCTCCCTGAAACCCTCTTTCTCTGTGTCAACATCATCGATCGTTTCCTCTCCGCTCGCGTTGTCTCATTGGCAAAGCTGCAGCTCGTGGGGATCACGTGCATGTTCATCGCCGCCAAGGTTGAAGAGATCCTTGCGCCTTCGGCGAGCAACTTCCTCTACTGCGCCGACTCGTCATACACCGAGACCGAGATCCTCCAGGCCGAGCGTTATGTCTTGAAGACCATCGAGTGGAACCTCAGCTACCCGAGCCCCATCCACTTCCTCCGCCGGATCAGCAAAGCTGACGACTATAACATTCAAGTCCGGACAATTGGCAAGTATCTGCTCGAGATCCAGTGCCTCGAGTGGCGCCTCATCGCCGCTCCCCCGTCCTTGCTGGCCGCTGCGGCTATCTGGTTTGCGCGCTTGATCATTGGGTTTACTGAATGGGTAAGTACTTCCTGAGTTGTTGTGGCAATGTCGCTCACCTGCGCCAGACCCCGAACCTTGCGCACTACGCCTCATACCGGGAGAGCGACCTTATCCCGACGGCAAACTTGATGCTTAACTATGTGCTCAAGCCGGTCGAGCACGAGTCGTTCTTCAAGAAGTATGCATCCAAGAAGTACATGAAGGTCAGACAGTGTGCCTCCTCCCTTGATTGTCGTTGCTGAGCTTTTTGTAGGCCAGCGTCTTCGTACACGATTGGGCGCGTGAGCACTGGGCAGAGAACGCGCGAGTGGACTTGGCTTCAGAACTTCCGGCGCTGAAAGAGGTTCTTCGCGAGCGACGCGAACAGGAAGAACGCCTGCTAGCGGCGCAGGATGCCAATGGATACGACAAGCACCATCCTTAGGCGACTTTATTGCAAGTGTATTGAACGGAATGTCGCGCCGGCGTTGCGCCGTGGACTTGGAGCTGCATGAACCATCCTACTCTATCGCCGCTTCGCCTTTCGTCGTCGTCGTCATCGCACCCGCTCTTCGTTTCCCCGCGCGCACGGCCGCGCGCTGTGTTGTCTAGCATGAACTGTCGTCTCCCGCTCGGACGCTCACCCGTTCAAAACTGCATACCTGCATACCACCTGCACGATGTTTATTGTTGTCCTAATCGCCATCCTGCCGTCGTCATCCAATGCCTCCCTCACGCTGTACATTCCCCTCGCAACTCGCTCCCCCGTTTTTGCACCTTGTCTTCATCCAGCTCTCGGTTTCCCGCCTCCCCCAGCCTCTTCTCGGTCGCCCCTGCCCTCCCCCACCGCTGTCAGCCGCCGAAGTTCCCCGTGCGGCTAACCTGTCCCATCCTGGTCCCCTCTCTCCCTTCCACCCGCACTCTTTGCCCACGTTGCACCCATGCCCACTTTGTACCTATCTATTCCTCACATCCATCCACCGCCCGCCTTCTCACGCTAGATGCACAGTAGTAATACTCACGTGGCAGTCGCCCTCATGTGCCATGGCCGCCTGCAAGGATTCCCCCACGTATGTTATGACCTCCCTCTAGCCTCATGTCTACCCCATCCGTGTTTCTTGCTTTGTACGCTACCATGGTAATTGCCCTGCGAGTGGGCTCTGAATGCAGCATGTCAATGTCAATCGATATCCTCGATTTGTCTCCGGGATATCAAGGCGTTCTGGGTCTCGCCGTACGTCCGGCTGGTGTCTTGTTCAGCCGAGTCTGGTGGACGCCGTGGGCTCTGTTGTGGTTCGTGAAGGTATAGTGCAGATTGGCGCGTGTCCGTGGTCTGATGTTCATCTCGTACCAAAAGGGACAGGTGATGCATGGCTGCGAACGTTCGCGTCATATAGGACAGGTAAATGTACAGTACAGTAAACGGGACGACCGACGCCTCACGCGTCCGCCCAGAACCCACGCACTCATCCCCAGATAGCCTCTGCGTCCACCTCGCGCGCAGATCGCTCCCCCTGCGGCGCCCCGTTCGGCCCGTGCTGCAGCGCCTCCTCGTCGGGCGGAAGCGCGATGGGCCCCCGCCTCGGCCCCCGCCGTCCGCGGAACCACGCCCACAGCGCCGAGATGACGAGCGCGGCGGGGTGGAGCACGGTGAACGCGATGGCCGTGACCTAGAACGTGGCGGTGGGCGAGCGTCAGCGATTGTGCCGCCCCGAGCTCGCAGAGCTGGTTGAACGCACCATGATAGGATACGGCTTCGGGGACTGGCTCCACAAGCTGGCACACATCCAGGTGGCGGCGACGCACCAGACGATATCGCGGCGCATGGCGATGACGAGCAGGCCTTTGGTGGGCTTGTTAATGCGGCTGCGTTTACGTTGGGGAAGGGGGAGGTACACACCGATCAAGTTGACGCCCAGTACGACCCCGAGGCCAGACCACTGCCCGCGGTCGTAGTGCTGAGGCTCACCGGGCGACCAGGTCTTTCCTAGAACGATACTGGGCGCGCGGTGAGGATGCGGGAAAACTGAAGGCACGCGGGGCACTCACAAGAGACTGTTCGCGAACAAGACGTTGAGGGGGAGCAGCAGGAACGCGCGGAGGGGTGCGTGTATGAACGCGATCTCCAACGGCCTGGGAGTGCTTCGTGAGCGCATCTACGAATATATAATTTCAACTGTGCTCACCGTTTGTTGGTGGGTGCATGATAGACGAGTAACACGATGTTGGAGTAGAGGAGCAGGACAAGAAGGACGCCCAGGCATATCGTGGAGATCAAGAAGGCCTGCAAGATCTGTTGGATGGTGAGTTACGTATCGTCGTCACGAGTCCCTCCGTTCTCACCCACGAGATTGCCCAGAGTGCCATGACCCAATTGGAGAGCATGAGGGGCATACCGCATCCTTTGATGAGCGCACGTTTCGTCTCCGGCGCGCGCGCGAAGACAAGGAGAATGCAATAGCCGACTTGAAGGATGTATATGCCCACGATGTATACGGCGACCATGTACGGTTGTGGTGTTATTGATGAAGGGTATAGTTCGAATATTCGGGCTGGACAATGTCAATGAGCATTCAGGGTAAGAACTTGGCGGGCTTGACTAGCGCACTGACCAACGTTTGGGTTGACCATGAAGGTGCACACCATCAGAGTAGCGATATTTACGAGCAAGGACAGTGGTGTCAGCACTTGTAGTCTGTATGCACGCGAGGTGAGTGTGCGGACTGCTGTGGGCGAGGAGCGGGGACGAACCTGATGAGAGCGAGGTAGTCTCTCACCGCGGGGTGAGAAGTGTCGATGGGCAGTTCTTCCATCATCTTGGTAGGAGAGAGGATGGCGGTAGGAGCAGAGGGGGCTTAGGAACGACAGGCTGGCCTCGCTCGACGCTGGGGCCGACGGCGAGCGGAGAGGGCAATGACGTCAGAGATGAAGGGGCCACACGTGGCTAAGAATGCCCCTATTCTAGGGTTTCCATTCCGGGCGGCGGTTCTTGAACGCCTGTCGCCAGCTGCGCCTCATCAACTCCCTCGCCGCCTTCGCCAACTCAGACTCGTCGCCCACGGCCGCATGCCTCCCGCCAGCACGCCCGTCTTCGAAGATCAGAACGCCGCGCTGTCCAGCGCGCCAGTGCGCCAGCCGGTGGGTGCGAGTGTGCGACACGCGTCCCGGCCCGACGTCTGGAACGGCAGCCATCGTACGTCGTTCTCGCCCGCCCTGGCCGCCGTCGGATGCGCGCTCTGGATCGCTTGCGTCTCCCATCTCTTCCCATCTTCTCCGGCCGCCGCCCCCTTCGTCGCTCACTGATCCTTCGACGCCTTCCTCGAACTCCCCCTCGACGTGCTCAGCACCCGCTGCACATTCCTCAGAGGCCCCCGCAGCAGCTTCCACGTCCAACAAGCAGCTTTTCTCACTCACCTCGTCCCGTCCAAGCCTACCTATCTCCCTCCCACGCCTCGTGCTCCCCAAGTAATCGGCGTTCTCGCCCCACGCCCCACGCCCCGTAATCCGAGAGTCTGTCCGACGTCTCCCCCTGCTTCTTACAGCTCTCGCCGGCTTCTGCTCGCCACGGTTCGCGGGAAGCAGGAGAAAAAACGCCGCACCTATCCCCTCTCCAACTCCGGCCGTCTTGGCCCCTCCGCTCGGTCACCCCGTCCCACCGATTCTCGCCTCTCACCATCGCTCTGCCCTCGCAAGCGTGTGTTTTTACGTACCGACCCCTCCTCCTCCTCACGCCCACGCCTGTGCTTCCCCCCGCACCACAACAGTCCGTCTACAGCGTCCGCGGCGCAAAAGGGAGCGTGGGGCCCCCACTGCACATGATGCAGCGTGTCCGTGGCGTCCACGGGCGTCCCAGCCTCGGACACCCCTGGCGTCCTGTACGAAATCCGCTGGCCCGACCTTCGACGTCGGCGGAACCTCTTCTGATGCAGCCGACGCGTATCCCCGACTAGCCCATCCTTGGGACGTCGCTCTCGAGATCGGCACCCGTCCCAGATCGTCCTCTCCGTCCCCAAATCCATGCGTCACATCGACGCGTCACTCACCGGTCTCCCCTCCCCTGCAACCCTCCTGCTACGACGGTCGAGTGCACCCCGACTGTCGCATGCCCACAGCGTCTTCTCCCGCCGTCTTCGCCGACCTATCTCCCTCATCTCACAGTCAATCTGCGGCTGCCGGTCGCGGTCCTTTCTTCCCCAAAGCGCACCCGGTGACCAGCACGGCAATACCTCCCGGCCTCAAGTTCATGCCGGACCACCGCCGCAACACCGCGACACCGCGCACCGCGCGATAGAGCAGGAACCCTACGCACATTTGCTCGACACCTGAAGGCCTGACTACCTGCACTCGCGGCCATCGCAAAATTCTGAAGACCGCCGAGCCCGTTCGCGCTCCGAAAAAACAGCGTCGCCGCACCCCTACCGACGACCGACCCTGAGGCTCTCGTGCGTGCGTGTGCGCCCCTGGCGTACCTCCTCGCATGCCCGACGATCCCACGCCCGCCTACAAACCCGCGCACCACCAGGCTCCGCTCCCCCTCGGACTCAGGCTCGCCCCGCCCCGTCCGCACGCACCCGCCGGACGTCTACATAGAACCGCTAGCAGCGCCAGCACCCCTCGCGCCCCGTTCGGGGCCCTGGTCCTGGACGAGCAGAAGGCGAACCACGCCGAGTGTGTGTGTGCCCAGATGCGCCCCCGCCGCGCATCCCACCGCACCCCTGCACCCCATACGTAACGGAGAACGCCGCACGCTCTCTGCCGACGCCGTCGTCGACGCGCACGGGCGGCGTCCGGGCGGTGGACGGGGTGGGCAGGAACGATCCAGATCCCCAGGGCCCCCCTCCGCGCGTCGTCCTCGGCTGGGCGCACGTATAACCCAACGCTATCACTGCCAGCACGCGGGCCTGGTGGGGGGTTCTTCGAACGTCGGAACCCTTCGAGGGCCCTCGAATCCTCGATCGCACGAGCCGCGCTCCGAGTGCGCCGGACGTACAGCGTCGCACATACCCCTACATACCCGGGCTGTCGCCTAGACTAGTGTGCCCAGAGGCGGGTGCCGAACCACCCGCGCGCGGGAGGACGCGGTTCGGCGGTTCGGGAATTCGAGGGTTCGGGGATCGCACCGGGGCGAGCCAGACCGGCGGCGGGTGTGACGGGGGGTGCGTGTACGTACTGCCATGCGTGCATGTATTCGCTGAGCACCGCACACGTACGAGGGCGGCACGACGTCATAGGCCTGGTGTGTGCGACCGGGATTTGTGTGTGCAGACTGCCTCCGGGACGTCGATGCGGAGGCTGTCGCCGGGAGGAAGCGCGAATACTTGTGCGCACCGGTACTAGTCGCTCGCTCGTCTCGTACCCGGTCACTCCGCACCGCACCGCACCACCGGCGTCGGACCCAAGTGCTCGACATGGTATATGCGTCGTCACGGCTGGGCCGTACACGCAGCGCAACAACCTTGAATCCGCTCGTCCTTCGTCAAAGACACACCGACCCGCCTCGGCGCCGCGGCCCACTGGAGCGAAGCGAGACGCCCCGATCGCACGCCTGTGCAAACGCAAACGCAAACGGGAGAAGCCTTAGCGAATTCCGCCCACCGCGCGTGTGCGTGCAGCTCGAGCACCGGGCGCAGGCCCAACTCAAATCCAATCGCCTCTGAATCGCCGCCTCGTGCGAAGCTCTGCGCCGTCCGTCCGTCCGTCCGACGAACGCAAGACACCCACCGGCGACCGGGCACCGGCCGCTCGCCGCGCGTCCCACACTCTCGCCCGGGCGCACGCACGCTCCCGACCCGCCGGCCGAGCGTGGATCGTGAAGCGAGACTGACGAGTCAAGGCGGGCGGCGGAAGAGAGAGAAGGCGAAGGAAAATAAAGACACTAAATTAACAGGATCCAGAGACACGACCGACCCCTCCCAAGCGGTGGCTTTTTCGCGGAATGGAAAGGATACAAAGAGAAACTCCAACTGCCCCTGTCCCCGTGCTCTGCTCTGCTTGCTTCCGCCTCGTTCGCTCATCTGGACGGGACATGGCTGGCGTTGGTGCGAGACTCTTAGTACGTCTTCTTCTTCTCGTCCACTGAGAACCCGCCGGGGCCCATGTTCACGAGGAGGATCAGCCCACCGACAATTGCTATATGCGGACGCGAGTCAGTAACATTCAGTGGCAAACGCGCAAACAGGGACTGACAGAGAGTCTGGAAGAAGTCGTATCTGGAAAGCAACATGCGTCAGGATGAATGCAGGGAGCGAAATAGGACGGATGTACGTACTTGAGGAAGTCGCGCTGGGGGTGCGCCGAGTGGATGCTCCAGAAGTTGTTGATGAACACGTTGAAGACGCTGAGCATCACGACCAGGAACGCGGCGGACCACTTCGCCTTGAAGCCGACGGCAACCATGATGCACGCCGCGAGGCCGACGATCGACATGAACACACGCGCGATGCTCCACGTCCCGCGGAGGATGAAGCCGATGAAGAGGAAGATGAGCAGTACACGTCCCGCGAGGAGGAAGCTGTGCACGCGCACGCGCGCGGAGAACGTCGCCCGGTCAGCGTGTGCCCCACATCAGAGACAGGTGATTAGCACCCACTATTTCTTGCGGTCGTTCTCCGAGAGCGTGGGCAGGCCGGCGAAGAGCTTCTTGCGGGTGTACATCGAGTCAGAGAAGACCATGAGGAGGCCACCGATGACGGATAGGTTGCGGAGGAAGAAGTTGAGGTCGAAGATGAGGCCGTAGCCGAGAGCCTGGATGACGACGACACCAAGCAGACCGCCGACCGCGTACTCTGTGTACCTCTTCGTGATCACTGCGCCGGAACCGACGAGCATCGTCTAAACAGATCGCCAGGGAGGGAAGCGTGGAATTAGGGACTAGGCCATAACGCAACAATGCAGCATACGTACAACCACGTTCAAAATCAGGAAGATGTGGGAGATGCCCCACGGGAAGTGACGATGTCTGGCAAGCCACGAAAATCGCATCACCTCCTCCGTCCAACACGTCGCAGTGAACAAAAATGCAAACGCACCTCTGGAGGTACCAGATCTGGTCGCTCCATTGCGTCATGATGCGCAGCGAGTCCTCCAAGAACGTCCCGACGATTAAGAAGCGGCCGATGGCGGGGAGGTGCGGCTTGAGCGGCTGGGTGTAGATGTCGACGTTCTCCTCGACCGTCTGCGCGAACGCGCGCAGCTTCTCAATCGGGTCGTCCGGGTTGGCAGCTCTGTAGCCCGCCGAGGGCCGTGAGTTGGCGAACCCGTGCGGGTCCGGTGAGTAGCCTCCAGAGGCTGGGCGAGCGATGTTGATGCGAGCCGACATGGCGTGCGTGCACAAAGGGCGGAAGGAGCGGCGCGGCCGAGGCGTGCGGGGGTGAGCTTGCGAGACGAGGTGTGGAGCTTAGGAAAGAGACGAAGGGCCCGCGAGCGCGAGAGAGAGAGAGAGAGGAAGTGGGAAGAGAGAACAGCGTCGGAAGCCGTCCAGGAGGTGAGGGCGACGTGGCGAATACCCGTGGGAAGGTGCACATGGACGATCGCGCCCCTCCAGCGCAAGGCCGAGCAACAAATGCGGTCCCCATCATCTGCACATCATCCGATCATCCCCTCTCGCACCCCGAGCCCACCTCGCCATCCCCGACACCACCATCTGCGACACTGCCTGGCACTTATGCTGCGCGAACCACTGAGCACCGGCGGGCGGTTCCAGCTGTCGTGGGCCAATCACTGCGCGGCGTCTCGAACACGTGGCGGCGCCTACGCGCTCCCTGATGGCGCATCGCGACGCGCGACGCGTTTTGTGTCCGTTCCTCTTTGCAGTTTCACCTCCCCGCCCCTTGAGCCTCGTTTTGCGGGGAAACATGGCAAGGAAGCGCAAGGCCGCGGTGGTTGACAGTGACAGCGATTTCGACGCGTCGTACGAGCCCCGTGGTACAAGAGACGACGCGAGCAGTGGTGGCGAGGACGAGGACGACTGGAGACCGAGTAGGAGCACAAAGGGCGCGGCGCGGACGCTAAAGAAGAAGGGAAAGGGAGGCAAGAGTGGAGACGCGTCGAATGCGCAGCGGTTTGTCAGCGACCGAGGACTGCCTGGAGGTGAGGCATGCACGCATCCTGCCTCCCTCCACGTGCTCGACCGCCCCGTTGCTCTCCGGGAAGCCCTGCTGGACTGGTACGAGGGCGTGCACGCGATGCGCGGCATGCCCTGGCGCAAGCCGTTCAATCCTCAATGGGATGGGGAACAGAAAGCACAGCGCGCATACGAGGTACGTTTACCGCCCATGCTTCGCTTTTGGGGCTGACGTTCACATACACTACGCAGGTGTGGGTCTCGGAGATCATGCTGCAGCAGACACAAGTGGTCACCGTCATCCCGTACTATAATCGGTGGATGGAGAAGTACGTACGTACACCTTCCTTGTCGGTCCTCACTCTAACACGTCCTTTCTCCGACAGATTCCCAACCATTTCTGACTTGGTGGGCAGTTTTCCTGACGCTCCTTTCTCTTTCCCTCACCCAATTCTTCCTCTTCGCAGGCAGCGTCCGATATAGACTCGGTGAACAGCTTGTGGAAGGGTCTCGGGTACTATTCCCGCGCTGCCCGGCTCCTCGCAGGCGCGCAAAAGGCCGTGAGGGACTTCGGCGGGAGACTGCCGGACAATGCACAAGACCTCGAGGCGAAGATCCCCGGCATTGGCCGCTACAGCTCCGGCGCCATCGCATCTATCGCGTACAACGAGTGCGCTCCCGTCGTGAGTCCTCTTTACTCCGACCCAGAGCGCCCGAACGCAATTCTGCAGTCTGTACACGATTCTCCGGAGCATGTTCGAGATACTCCAGGGCTCTCACCTCCATTCACTTCCGGCCCTTCCTACGCTCACACCTACTTCGCAGCTCGACGGAAACGTCCACCGGCTCCTCAGTCGTGTCCTCGCCCTCCACGCCTCCCCGAAAGCGAAAGCAACGCTCGACCTCCTCTGGGCCGCCGCCGCCGCGTTCGTCGCCGCCGCGCCGCGCCCGGGCGCGGTGAACGAGGCGCTGATCGAGCTCGGCGCGACGGTGTGCAAGGTCCAAGCGCCCTCGTGCGGCGTGTGCCCGCTCCAGGCGCACTGCGGCGCGCACGCCCGGCACGGCGCGTCGGAGGCACCCGCGCCGCCGGTGCCGGACATCGAGGAGCTCTGCGCGGTCTGCGAGCCGCTCCCCTCGGGGGCGGGCGTGACGGCGTACCCGATGAAGGCGGAGAAGAAGAGGGCCCGCGAGGAGCTCGACGTCGTTAGCGTCGTCGAGTGGCGCGCCCCACCAGGCGGCGGCGAGGATCCAGAGCGGTGGTTCTTGCTCGTCCGGCGCCCTGAAGGAGGTGAGTGCGGCCGCGTCTGGTTCTTCATTTCTGTGGTATCGTCGTGACGTGGGGGCCATTGAGTCGAGAGCGATGCTCGGGAGCGCAAGACGTGCTACGATACGGTTTCGCTGTTGACAGACGCGGCCTCGGTGGGCAATCTACCCAGTCTCGTCTTGTCTGGGGCTCCTCGGGCGTGATGAAGACCTGGTGATTGACACGAACGCACGGCTCACGCTTTGCTCTTCTAGGACTGCTCGCGGGTCTGCACGAGTTCCCGACCGCGCCGAACGTGCCGCAGAGCACCTCCCCACAGGCCCAGGCCGCGAGCGCGCACGCCCTCCTCTCCTCCCTGCTCGTCTCGCCCCCGCCATCTCCATCCGGAACGGGCGGCAGCGCCGAGCGCTCTCCGAAGGGGGTGCGAGTGACGCAGATCGCGCAGGCGGGCGACGTCCTGCACGTGTTCTCGCACATCCGGAAGACGTACCGGGCGCAGTGGGTGCTCCTCGAGGGCGGTGCCGGCGAAGCGCCGCCCGCGCTCGCCGCGAACCCTGTCCTCGCGTTCGCCGGGGACGGCGACGGGGAGGCGGGAGCGAAGCCGCGCGCCGCCGCCCGGAAGACGAAGAAGGCAAAGGCCCACGACAAAAACGACGACGCGGCGGCGGTGGTGGCGGCGGCGGCGGACGCGAGCCCGACGCCGCCGCAGACGCAGTGGGTCCGGATGGACGCCGTCGAGCGCGCCAAGTACGTTGTTCTCTTCCCTCCTTCCCTCTTGCCGTATCGCGAACGCTCATCGGCGCTGGGCGTGCTTCCCCGCGTGCTCGCAGCATCGGCACGGGCGTCGTGAAGGTGTGGCGCCAGGTGCGCGCGCTCTGGGAGCGCGAAGGCGAGGTGCGCGAGCGGCCAGCGAAGAGGAAGGGAGCGCGGAAGAAGAAGGGAACGACGGGCGCGGACGCCGCCAGCCCAACCACCCCGGAGTCGTCGCCGCTGGACTAGGGCTGCAACCCCGTGCTCGCCGCCCCCAGCGGTGGCACACATACGCACACGCTCTCGCCGCCCTGCCCTCGCCACCGCCCGAGCTCGCACTCGCTCCCGCCCTTCCGACTCGCTCCCAGCCACGCGCAAAGGCACACGCACCGCCTCGAGTTGTGCCTCTGGAATCAGCTCAGGGAAGGGCGCGTTGTGGCACGGGACGACTCGCGCTAGGCCGCACTTGCATACACTAGAACACGCCGACGGGTTGGCGCGCGCGCGGAGAGCGTTGGGCCGCCTTGGGCGGATCCTCGACAAAGTCTAAAACGCACCCGTCGCGGGCGCCTGTGATCTTTGACCGCAGGATCATGATGCACGCATGTACAGACGCCTGCGCATCTACACCGTCGTGTCGTCTTTGCTGTCCGCGCACTAGACCAAGTCGGCTAAACTTCGAGAGAGGAACAGCGCCGGGCACCCAATCGCGCCCGCTAGTGCCCCTGCGCCGTGCTAGAAGCTGGGGGCGTCGACGCGCGCCGGGGGCACGCCTGCCCGCAAAGGCGCGGACAGCGGACCAGCCTCCGGTCCCATAGGAATGAACGACGAAAGCCACGACGGCTATGTGGTCTCCACGTGCTCGCGCCTTGTGCGCTGGGGGGCGCGACGCTTTGCAAGCCCGAACTCTAACTGCGTCCTCCTTGTTCCAGAGGCGGGAGAAGCGGCGTGCGACGGGCGGCCGAGTCGCTGCTCGGGGACGACGTCGACGTTGACGGCATGGATCACTAAACTGACTCTAATAACGTCTCCAGCCCCACTCTGCGGGGGGCCTCGCGCGGAGGGTGCGCGCGGAGATCCGCATCTCGAGCCCTCCTCGATCCTCGCGCTCCCCGCCCCGGGTCCCGAGGTGGAGGCTGCCATCGAGCGCACGGCGGGTCCGACCCCGTGCGTCGCCCGTCCGGGATCCTGGCCACGGTGCGACGTACGTGCTCGGTGCTCGGTGCCGCCAAGTTCGACCCATCCCCGCGTTCGCACGCGTGCTTGTCTTCCTCTCCGCGCCCGCGGGACCGGGCGCGATAAGGCCAAGCCCCAGCACACGAGTGCGCGGACGTACGCCGTGGTCCAGCCCGCGACGGAGACAGCGGGCCCATCGGGCCAGGCCTTCTCGTCCTCGCCGCCAGCTGCCACCGCACCCGGGGCGAGATAGCAGATACGTACGTACGTCACAGCCTGGCGCGACGAGTGGGGCTAGCGTAGGTACGGGCCACTGGGTTCGCGCAATTGTGCATGCGCTCCGCGCGTGCGGCGTGTCGGTGGTGGCGTCGAAGCAGTCGGACTTTATGAGCGCCTTGAGGTCGTCGGAGGCCACTTGGGGAGACCCGCGGTGCGGATTCCTGCCTAGAGGCGCGCGACCGCGCCAAGCTCTGCGTGTTCTCTGACGGCAGTACGAGCATCCGTGAGCGACAGTGGTTCGGAATGCCAGCTGGATACAGCGAGCGCTGAGACGACGTCATACGCGTCGATCGGCCTCCGATGATTCCGAACCTCGAGCGCGGCTCTCCGCGCCGGAGTACGTGCTGCTGCGTCTTGCGATTGGCTAAATGCAGGCACGCCGTGCCGGGTTGTTCCAGCCTGCTCAACTTTCAACCTGCAATCAGAGAGACGCGGGGCTTCTGGGATGAGCGGAATGCGGCCGGTGCAAGTTTATACAGGTGTGCGCACTTAGTCAGCGCAACAGAGCGGCTGGCACGACGATGCGTCGATGTGACCGGGCCGCGGGTCACGCACGACGCCCCGGCCCCCCGGGTGCACAAGTCGCGCAGGCTGAGTCGGATGGGTCGATCGCATGCTCGCCCGAGCCACGAGCGCGAGTCCGATGCGGTCTGAACGTCGCGCGATCCGATCGCGCGGACTCCAATCTCCGCTCCCCACCGTGTTGCGCACGCACGCGTCTTGCGCAAGGATCGCTATTGGG
>NW_025954683.1:0-16388 GCF_022376455.1 Epithele typhae
GAGGGTCCCTTCACCGACATGATCTACGCAAACAAGGCGGCAGCGGACAAGGCGGGCTCCAAGAAGGCGCAGTGAGCCCCCGTCCATGCTCCTAATGAATCCACACGAACTAAAAACGACGCACGACGACCGCGCCACCTCGCATGGACCTGGATTGCTTAGAGGTTCAACACCCACGCTACTAGCGCCTATCTTCACTCCCGCATACACCCATACCCTAGTGTATACCATTATACTCTCAACAGCACACCACCTACTGATCGCCGTCCGCAATATATCCATGGTCTTTCGCGCATCATCATACTTCGCCTCGCGTGTCGGTCTGCTTCTCACCATATTTTCTGCTTGCAGATATACCGCTACAGCATCGGATTATGTAGATTTGCTGGCTGGACACTCAGCATTGGCCTGAGGATCTCAGGCCTTATGTCTCCGGTCTGTCTGGATCCGTCCCCAGTGACTCTGTACCACACTCGTGTAGGCGATGGTGGGGTGTGGAACAGAGCCACTGGGGACGAGACTAGGCGGGTTCCTTGAAACTTGTTCGAAAGGCTCAAAGACGGGCGATGATCAGTCCCACCACAACTCCATGCGTGTGACGCAACGTCTCAGTGGACCGAGAGGCGCATACGATTTGCGATCAACTCGGGTCTCAGCGAGACATCTTCGATGCCTGAGTTGATCGTGCAAGGTGCCCGTAAATGTCGCGTTAGGCATTTCTGTCTGGACTCTCGACTCGTCGATAAAGACAAGCACTTTTGGGAGCTACATAGTGTATATCTCCGCCGCGCCCAATGCCCCAGGAGGACTTCTTGACTCCTTTCTCATCGGTCATCTCCCTCGGTCTCGTCATCAGGATTGTCCAACTGGATCGCCGCTGGAACAATGATGAAGCGCATTAAAGGCGCCTTGCGCTCGAAAACCCTGGATACCTGTTCGCTGCGAGCAAGTACTTCGCTGATACTTCTCGAACACGACGTAGATGATCATGCCACGATGTGGTCGAAGAAGTACACTGCCAAGAGGAGAGCGCTTCCAGTTGCGATCTCCACTGTATGGGAAATGTGCTCGGCGTATCCGCATATAGAAATCCATTGGTAAGCACTTCACACCAACAAGCGATTCTCTTCCTTCCACGAAGGCATGACGTCCATCTGCATCTGTTCGTCTGCGACGGTGTGATGAACGCGGCGAACTCCAGTCGCACCGGGGTTTGGATAACACGACAAGCGCAACCAACGAAAGCACGGTACCTTTCCGTTAACGCGGTGCGCACCGGCGATTCATTTTCTTGCATACTCTCCTCGTAATATTCTGACCTTTTCAGCTCAATAATATACAGCACACCTCTACCACGTTGACACTTGATCCTCACCACGATCACTTCGCTGCATGTAGTCCTTCTCCGATACGCCTCGGAGACAGCGGCGCGTTGCAAGCACCCGGCGTTGCTGTGTGCGCGTCGTGAAGAAGGTACCAGCAACTTCTATATTTGATAATGCAGCTCCAGCTCCCTCCAATCGTTCACGCTTCTGCGCACAGGCCGAAAGTCCCACACACGCGTAATGCGCAGGCCCCGCAGCATCCTGCCTGCACCGAAGCGAGTTGGAAGTCGACGTGACGCTTCTGTCCGGAGACCGGCGGCATCGCCTCAGGTCCACACCACAGGAGGAGGGCAGGTACTTAATCAATTGATCATCGACGACTGCCGCACTCACGACGAGCGGCGAACAGAAAACGTGCGGCACTCACATTAGCCGGGTTATATGACGGCGGGAACATGTGGAGAAGCCTCCGCGGCTGTTCCCTACTACTCCCTGCAGTATCGGTCGTCCTTCCAACCCCCAACTCGCTCCCGTGCCCCCCCTTCCTATTCCAAGCCGAGCTTCATGAGGCGCATTCGCCGCACTTTTAAGTCTCCGAGAAAGGCTACCGTGAACGACGTGCTCGCCAACTCTATCGACGCCCTCGAAGCCGTCAAGAACGTCGCAGACGCGGTTGGCGTTGTTCCTTTCCTTAGTGCTGTGATCACTGCCGCTCTGGGGATCGCCAAGGTTGTACAGGTGCGTCGATCCACTGCCGCGCATGTCAATCCAAGCGACCCCTCGTTGATGAGCAGCAACAGGAAGCGAGGGAAAGTGAGGACGCGCTCGTCGAAGTCGCCCGGCGAGCCGTGGCCATCGTGACGCACATCAAGCAAAAGGTGCAGAGTGGTGCTGGCAGCCTGGCGGTGAGCACAGAGATGCAGAAGATCCTGGCCGAGCTTCACGCGTTGGTGCTTCCATCTTCGAAGGAGATTTCTGTGCTCTGAAATGCGCTCCCTCTAGAGTGATGGAGAATATACGTGCTGAGGTCGAAGATGTGCTCAAGATCAGACCCTTCGTGCGATTCCTTCGCCGGAAAATGGTCCAGAAGAAGGGACAGAACTGCGTGCAGAAACTGGACGATGCATGGCGGGCCTTCGATGTAAGTCGCTCGGATTTGGATCGCCCATCGATATGCGGAGCTGACATATGCATATGTCTAGAGCGCACTCTTGGTTCATCTCGAGAACCAGGTCAAAGCGCAAGGTGAATCGTTGGAGCGTCTCGAGGACCAGAACAGATCACAGGCCGCAACGTTGGCACATCTCGAATGCGAAGTCAGGTCGCAAGCCACGTTCGAGCCCACTCTATCCGTATTTATTTTGCGTTCATCGGGCGTGTTTCTGCCCTCACGCGCGCATATTAGATACCTTACGCTCGATTCACCGATATCCAGCACAAGGTCCGCCAAGGAAAGTATAATACGAGCACTTACAGCGGAGATCAGTTCAGTGGTCTCTGGGGATCCGAACAACGTGTTGTGACAGTACGAAAGTTCGATCCAAAACTGAAGACGGTGAGTATATATATATTCAACGTGGATAGTCACGCATGGTCTCACAAAGTCCGTAGTGCGTCGTGAGAGCAATCAGAGCATATTCTCAAAACCAGTGCGTGTCCCCTTCAGCTGAAGTTGGCGATCTGACCGTAAGCGCACAGACACGAATATCACGAATGCCTCACCAACGTGATTGCCCTGGCATATCCTTCCGCCGGAGTTCAGTTCTACCTAATCGAAGGTCGTATATTATAGATTCCTTATAGGCCATGCTCGCTCATTGTCAATTTTACAGGACCGCGGAAGTCCATCATAGAAGACTTTACCGGCAAGGACCCCAGGGTATGGATGAGGAAACTGCTACAGCATGTGAGCCCTCTCCGACGCAGTGGGTACACATACTCACGGTCCATTCCATCTCAGATTGGTGATACAGATGCAAGTTCGTCGTTGTATGGGTGAGGCTTGTACTGAACGCCCGTGGCAGAACGTTTTGACGTTCATGGAACAGCAAGCACTAGTCCCGACTTACACGGTAAGGTTCTGTCTTACCTTTCATGTGGTTTCATGACTCTGATATTGGCAACAGGGATCTCAGCGTCGCAACGTGCATACGGAAGGGCCGTGCCTACCCTCCGCTCAAGTAGACAACCAAGGCCGACTCGTCGTGGACGCATCGGATCTCACGGATGCGCTTCCATTCTGCGTTTATAACTGCATATGCCGCTTGTACGCCGAGATGAAAAGGTCAGCGCCACTTATTCTCCGCGGGTGTAATAATTGTCTCAGTGTGTATCGCAACGGTTCGCATTCTACAAGGTCACATGCAGACCGCGGTGTATCATCTACTCTGCAAAGCGACGGCGCTTCTGGAAATCGACAACTCATTCCCGTGCATCTTGATCTCGCCCATACAGTGGACTCGATCCATGCGGTGGATCCGTTCGCGCCTGCCGACGGTCTCGCTGACCAGTGGCGCCTCGTCTCTTCCTTGACGTCGTTCGGACTGCCTCTTTCTCCCCTGCACATCCCCTGTGTCGCAAAACTGGGCGACTACGGCTACGTAACACATCACGGCGACGGCGACCGCTTCACGCGACTCGGCAACATCGACGATCTCGCAGGACCCTCAGCCAACGCCTTTGGCGTCAGCCGTCGGGTGTACAGAGAGCTCTCCGGCCGCTTCAATCGCTTCACTTGGTCAACCAGCGCGGTCGAGAGGTCAGTGCTGCGAAGGCGCCGGCCTGTGCGCACGTTCTGCCGCTGAACCCGGCCTTCAATTCCCCACAGCCACGAAATCAACCTCGCCCCGGGGCCCGACGACGACCACTGCATCGGCCGAAAGCTGTTCCGCGTCGTGGAGCCCCGCGCGTGCAACGCGTTCTTCATCGACCACGCGCTGCGCCTCGCGCGCGACCACCGCGTCGACCCGGCCGACATCGTGATCGGTGAGCGTCCCCGTCCCCCCGCGCGGCGCTTTCGTCAGGCTGACTTGTCCTCAGCGGCGGAGTACTGCTACGTCGCGCGGATGCACGACTCTCCCGACCACTGCGACCACGGCAGACACCGTGCGTACACGCCCGAGCTCGATCATCGCGGGCGAGACGCATCTGACCGTCGCGGTGCGTGTAGCGAGCGCGTGGCTTCACATTCTGCCCCTCGGCGAGAACAAGCAGCCTCGGGAGCCGTGGGCGTATTGGTCGTTCGACGCTGAGCCTGTCGACGAAGGCCAGCAGCCTCCGGCGCTTCCTGAGGGCTGCAAGAACTGCTTCGAGGTCGCGTACGTCCCCCCTCAGATCATCGCGTGCTGCTAAGGGGGGCTGATGAGCGTCGCTCCTCCTAGACCATTCGAATTGCATTTTGCACGTATGGATATGTTCCTGGCGCACCTCTACATGATGGTTGAGAGTTGTTCAACCAGCGAGAGCTGTACGGATGGTCATTCTGTATTAGAGGAGGTTGATGAGAGTACTCCAAGCACAGAGGGCGAAGGTAGCTGAACGCGCCGTCATACATGATGTACATGTCCATGGATGTATTCGAGTGGGCATCAGCGATTGGCGGAAGACGCAGGTCATGTAAAGTGTATAATCTGGACGGCATCCCAAGACCCCTTTTACCGTACCCATGTACTAGATATCAGCCTGTGGTGATGCCTGTAAACGCCATCTCACAATATTGTCACCACGGATGTCTATAAAATGTCGGAGTGCCACATAAACACACTAGCAGATACCGCTGACACACGTGCTCCGAAATTGCGACAACGTTCAACGCGCTTGCACGGGCTTGCGCTGACGTGCAGGCTCTCCGGCGCCAGCAGCTCCTACGTCGTAGCAGCTATAGGATTATCGTCCGGGGCGCAAAGCGCGCCATCGAGCGGCTCGACGACCGTGGCAAGATTGCTCGTGATGCACCCCCGATCGGCACCTATATGCTTTCGCTCTCAAGGAAAGGGGTACGGAGGGGAAGACAAACAAACTCACTCTCCAAGATAGAGCACCATCACTGATGTGCACATGTCTCCCCTCACTCGCCACATATCCGTGCAACACTCCCCGGCGGATCCGCGCCCTGGCACGCTTGGGGCCGCCCCGAGTGCGCGCCCGAGCGTTCTGAGGGTGCGGGTAGCCCAGAAAAATGCGTCACACGCGCTGTCAGTCTGAGCGAAGCTACCGATACCAGCGGCGATGGAGTGCGCGGCCGCGTTTGAAGGGGCCCGTCTAGAATACGTCTGAGCGCGCGGTGGCAGCGAACGCGATTGAAGATCGGTGGGATGGTCGTGCGCGACGGCGTGGACTTTTCAAGCCCCCCCCCCCCCCCCCCCCCTGAGCGTGCATGGCAGGAGGAAGATGTTATCTCGACTATGGGCCGGGGCGTGGGGAGAGAGCGTCAGTCGGTGGTTACCCTGATTCCGTGGGGATCGTGCTCGCTGTCGGGTCAGACACGGCAGAGAAGTGTGTCAGAAGCCAGAGCGAGACGGGTGGTGCCAACCTGGAGTCTTTTCGGAGTCATAGGGCAATGAACGCACTCCACGGGCGCCGCCAGGAGAACAGGTGGCCAGGAGAAGACGATGGGACACTGCCCACGGACACACTGATGAACGTCTCGTTAGATGGGACGTTCAAAAGGGCCGTATCGGAGTGGCATGGTTCCTCGCCGAGGGGGTCATCAGGAGACGGCGTGGTCGGGTGTGGAATGAGGTCTCAGGCGGAGCTGAACAAGTTGTCACCACTGGTGCGCAGTGGCAGTCAGGTGAAGCGGTGTGCCGGTGCCGGCCGAGCATTGGGCGCCTACACCCACATCCTTCCGCCGACACCCGCGCCCGGCGCGCGCCTTCCCTCATCGGCACATCCAGTCCCCGCCGTACCACTCATCCATTTCTCGCGTGCACCACCTACACCCAATTTTATCGGGAGACCGTTCTTCCTAGTACATAGCTGGCTGTACAAGTGTTCCCCGGCACGCGTCGCCGGACATCGCGGCCAAATCGCGGCGCGAGTGATCCTGCCGTACTACTAGTGCTGCCTGCGCCGCTACCTGGAGGCAACGTACCCCCGCCGGTCGAACCAAGGTCGAACTCGAAAAGCGCCAGAGATCGCAATCTAACAATCTCCAGAGCAGTAAACACGCCAAAGTACACGCAATTATGATACAAGCCCTTCCTTCCTTCGCTTCGTGCCGACCTTTAATCTCGAATGCACAATCATGACTCAACCGACGCTCGTCTGCTCTAGGTTCCAGTACTCCTGTGCGTAGTCCATGATCGCCCGGTCGGAGCTGAACTTGCCCATCTGCCCGACATAGTTAGCAAGCGCCTCACAAGCCGGAAGAACGCCGGACGTACCTTCGCCGACGTGCGAATGCTCTTCTTGATCCACTCCGTACGGTCTTGGTATGCCTGGTCGACAAGCTCGAGGGCCTTGATGTCTGCATCGGTCGTGTCAGTCTCAGCGTCGCACGTGCATCGTCCATCTGCTGAACAGAACAACGGCACAGCCCACGTACAGGAGTCGAAGTCCTCGGTGAGCAGGTAGTAGTCGTTCTGCCGGATGGTGTTCAGCAGCGGCTCGTACACCCCTCCGTCGCCGAAGCGGCCCTCGGCGACCTCGTTGATCACGCGCGCCAGCGGCGGGCACTTTTGCTCGATCGGGACCGGGTGGTACATGTGCTGGTAGCGAAGGTCCTCGACCGCAGGCGTCAGGTTACCGAAGAAGACTACGTATGCATGGCGTCAGCGTCCCACTCGAGATTCGAAGCGGACGAAGCCAATCAAATACGCACAGACGTTGCTCTCGCCGACCTCCTCGGCGATCTCGATGTTGGCACCGTCAACAGTGCCAACGAGGAGGCCGCCGTTCAGGCAGAACTTCATGTTAGACGTCCCGGAAGCCTCAGTTCCAGCGGTGGAGATGTGTTGGGAGATATCGGAGGCGGGGATGAGGACCTCGGCAAGCGACACGCAGTAGTCGGGGAGGAAGTAGAGCGAAAGGAGGTCCTTGGTTTCCGGGTCTTCGTTAATGATGCGCGCGACGTTGACGATCAGGCGAATGGTCTGTGATCCAGAGGAAGGTCGAGTAAGAATCCGATAATCACGACATAAAATTTTACACGCACGAGCTTCGCGATGTAGTCTTCACACCAAAGGCTGAGTAAGCATTTTCAAACTCAAGGAAGAAGAAACTCACATCCGGGCGCAGCCTTGCCGGCGAAGAATACGACCTTGGGGTTGACCTTCGTACGTTGCTCGGGTGTCATATCCTTGAGAGTGAGGTACCTCTGCACGACACATCGTCAGCATAATGTATGGCCACGAATGTCGCCATTCTCACGTGGATGACACCCATAATGTTCATCGTTTGACGCTATGAGGGGCAAAAGTTAGCTGGGAGCGTATCTATATCATCACCCAATGCACTGACCTTGTACTCATGTAGACGCTACTCAGAGAAAACGTCAGCTCGGCGCATACATCGCGTAAAAAGACCGTCCCAAACCTTGATCTGAACGTCAAACATCGCACGCGTGTTGACCTTGAGACCGAGCGTGCTCTCGATATGCTGAGCCAAGCGCTCCTTGTTGCTCTGCTTCACCGCCGCCCAGCGCTTCTGGAAGGCCGGGTCGTCGACGTGCTCCAACAGACCCTGATAGTGTGCAAAACATCGGTGAGATGAAAAAGGGTGTTGGAAACGACGTTGCGCCTGACCTCAAGCTTGTAAAGGTCCTTGAGGAAAGTAGCCTTCGGCACCTTGAGCGTCTCGCTGATGAGGTTCGACAAGCCAGGGTTGCACTGGTCGAGCCAGCGACGAGGCGTGACTTCATTCAGAATATATCAGCGTCTGCGTGATGTGGACCAGTACGGACTCGACTTACTGCCGTTAGTGACGTTGGAGAACTTGCTGACGCCGTAGAATTCAACGAAGTCCTTCATGATCGTCTGCCGCACGAGCTCAGAGTGGAGCTCCGCGACGCCGTTGACCTTGCGACTGCCGATACACGCGAGATTCGCCATGCGAACGTTTTTGGGGAATCCCTCTGAATGGGGACGTCAACCTTCGCTGACAGCCAAGATCAATGAACGTACCCTCGATGAGAGACATGCGCGCGAGGCGGTCCTTGTCACCCGGGAACTTCTTCTCGACAGCTTGGAGGAAAGCCCTGTATGTGGCGTCAGTGACCGCGAGAAGACGGAGTGATAGGTACTCACATATTCTGATAGGCAGTTGGCACGCATATAGTTAGCTCAACACCCACACAAACAACCAAACACTTACGATATCGTAGATAATCTGCATATGTCTATGCCATCATCAGTTTCTACCCCACGAATACGCATACATGCGGCTCACCTAGGGAGGAGGTTCTCCATCAACCCTACCGGCCACTTTTCGAGCGCCTCGGGCAGGACGGTGTGGTTGGTGAAGAAGAACGTGTTGCAAACGATTTCCCATGCCTTGTCCCACGGCAGTTCCTCCTCATCGACGAGCATACGCATCAGCTCGGGGATCGCGAGCGTCGGGTGCGTGTCGTTGAGCTGGATGGCGACGTAGTCGGGGAACTCAGAGACGTCCTTGCCCGTGTTCTTGAAGCGGCGCATGATGTCTGCAAGCGACGCCGCGGTCCAGAAGTACTGCTGCTTCAGACGAAGCTCCTTTCCGAATGTCGTGTGGTCATTGGGGTAGAGCACGGACGTGATCGCCTCGGCGCTGTTTGAAGCCTCGACTGCGCGCTCATAGTCGCCAGCTGGTAGGAACACATTCCGATCAGAATTGCGCCCAGCGCAACATGACGCATATGATACGCACCGTTGAAGCTCTGAAGGTCAAATCCACGCTTGGGCTTACTCTCCCAGAGCCGGAGGTTGTTCGTGTTCTTCGTCGCGTAGCCGGGGATCATAACGTCATAGGCCATCGCCAACACCTCCTGACCACCCTGCCACAGCGCCCGACCGCCCTCAAGGCGCTCGGCGTACCCGTAGAACCGGATGTGGTAGGTGACATCGGAGCGAGCGAGCTCCCAAGGGTTGTCGTGCTCCAACCACGGGTCGGGAGCCTCGAGTTGAGACCCGTCGGGCGAGATGAGTTGTTGGAAGATACCTGTGGATTGGAAGAATGAGAAACCTCGTCTCCTCGAGACTCTGAAAAAGAGACCCACCGTACTTGTACCGGAGACCATAGCCCCACACAGGGAGCTCCTGGCTCGCGGAAGAGTCGAGGTAGCACGCGGCCAAACGACCGAGACCGCCATTGCCCAGACCGGCGTCGCGCTCCTGCTCGATGAGGTCCTCGAGGTTAAAGCCGAGCTTCTGCGTGCCGTCGCCATATTGCTGCTTGAGGCCGAGGTTGAGCAGCGCGTTGTCGAGCGTGCGGCCCATCAGGAACTCGAGCGAAAGGTAGTACGCGCGCTTAGGGGCCTTGCGGTTGTAGTGCAACTGCGTCTCGTTCCAGTTCGCCTATGAGTGAACGAACCCACGCATGAGCACGAAAATAGTACACGAACATAGGCCGCGATGCGTACCAGCAGGTTGTCACGGGTAGACATGGCGGTGGCCTGGTAAGCGCCGAGGTTGTCGAGGTTGTACGCCTGCCGAGCGAGCGAGGTATGGACGTGGTGGACAACCGATTTGGTTATCTGGGGAACCTCTGGTGGACGCGTCAGTCTCTGGATATCATCAACTCGATCGAACTGAAAGTGGACTGCACACAAGGCGCCCGGGCGAAGAGCACAGATAGGGCGCGCCGTAACGAAACGGCAGCCACCCCCACAGTCCTGAGAGCACGGCGAGGCAAAGATGGCGCGAAGAAGCAAGAATGAACCTTCACGCGAAGACTCGAGCACGGCTTCCCGCGCACGATGCTCACGCTCGCCCCGTCACCGCCCGGAGAAACCTTGGCGAAGCCGAGGCTGCGATGACGTCGCCCGCGACGCGTCTCCCGTCCTCGTTCTCTTCGACGGGCATTGCGCGCCCACGCGCCGTCGCGCAGCTGACCCCATGCGAAGCACAGCGCGAAGGAGGAGCCCCGCCCTCGACCGCGACGAGCACGTAGAAGCAGAAGCACTGGTACTGACCGGTGGTGACTGGGGGGATCCCCTCCTTCCACACCTTCTCGTCGCCGATAGGCCACTTCTCCTTGCCCGCCGCGTCGGTCTCGGCCGTGTACCCTGCAAACGAGCGCGAGGACGTGTGCCGAGGTCAGTGAGCGCGCTCGACGCGCATACATGGACCGCACGCACCGGTGAGGGTACGGATGTGCCGGCGCGACTTGGCTTTTCCGATGGTGCTGGGGTCGATGGTGGAGGTCATGGCGCAGGCTGTATGCGCGTCAAAGGGGGGTGGGAGGTGGGGGAGACGTGGGCCGTGCAGAAGACAGGCCACGCACGAGAGAGAGCGAGGGAGGGGACGAACGAGGGGGACTATATAGCGGGCGCGAAGGAAGCCCTGGAGCAGGACGAAAGGGCGGGGAGAATCCGGGCCCGTGCGAGTTGTGACGCCATCGCGCCGGTGACCCCGATCCAGAGGCCGTCCGCTGGCCGAGACCCAGGACGTTCGTCGATGCAATGGCCTCTTCGCCCTCATACGCGCGACCACCTGGGATTGTTCCAGTCTAGTGGACGAAGATATTGGGGACGGTGCGCGACTACAGCAAGCAGCGCGCGAGCTACCAGGCAAATAGTCTGGCGCATGAAGGTCGCGCGCGCGAGCAGCGATTTCGATTTCGAGGGGTCGCCGCGTGACACCCCTCGCGCCCGCGCCTTGATGGATGCGCGCGATAAGATTCGGCGCGCGCCGCTCCAACGACGGGGTGCGCGCGAGATCCGGACGCGTCCTCGCGCGCGACGGTGGTCAGCCTCGTTCGCGAAGGTCGTCGACTGCACTATTGAGTGGAGATGCGCCGCGCGAAGCCCACCGAACGCCTTCTCTCGCAACCGCGCGACTCACATTTACGTACCGCGAACGAGGATCCGGGAGCATGTGGACTGCCGCGGACTGGCACGGTCGGCGCGGCCATCCGCGGAAAGCGACATCCCAGGCCCGACGGCAGGTGGCGGCGCGGGTCGCGGGTCGCAAGGAGCGCGCGCTGTATTCTCGTCGGCGAAGCAGAGAATGGAGCTTGCGCGGCCAAGGACGACCCGTGTCGCGAACTTGTCGGCGGTACTCGTTCGCGTTCTTCTCTTGGCGTCGTCCTGCACCCAAAGAACGTGACTGGATTGAAGGTGAGCGCGACTACCGTTCGTTGTTCTGTAAGAATATCGGAGCCAGCTTTGGACCGCCGGTCGCCCGTTGTCAGCGCCCAAGGCGCTGGTGCGTCCATCGCGGGTCGTGCTGCGCAAAATTGTCGGTCGCGAAGCCACTCCGCCCGCCCTTGCAGATCGCTGTCCTTCGCGACCCTCCGCCGGAGCTCCGGGATCGCCTTCAAGCACATCGGGAAGCACAGTCACGTTCGTCGCCCATCCTCAGGAGAGTGGCTGATCTTGCTTTTGCGAGATGTACAAGGCCTTGAAAAAGCCACATCGCGAACAAGTCTCGGGATGCGGGGCATCATAAGCCTGTTGATCCAAGATGCAGGGCGGCATTGTCGAAAGCGGGATGGGACGGAAATCGGGACTACGGCACGAAATTGGCTCTGGATGCAGGGGCGATCTTCGTTGACCATAAACGGACAACAGACCACCCGTGGGTAGAGAGCTTGAACGTTGAAGGCTGAGTACTGTTTAGTGGCGGTGTTGACCCCGACAGGACTCGAGAGCACCAGTGCGCACGCTGTGGCTTAAAGACAAGGCCGACTTCTCCTCAAAGGGCTTGCATTACCCGAGTGGACTGAGGACTGGATGGCAAGTATATCAGCCCGTCGCAAACATCGCCTTCGACCGTGAACGGGAGCCCCCGTTTATGAGGCGACGATCCAAAGGTGAAAGTCGACAAAGGCCTGGAAACCGGATCACGGTGCTGGCAGCTTTCGGACCCCGGGGCGAGATGCGTAGTTTTCTCTGCTTCTGTCGCTTCTTGTTCCTAGGACGCAGGGAAATCGAGTCCCTTCAGCGAAGAAAAGCCGACCGAAAACGCACGCCCGATCCCGGTTCGATGATCTGCGTCTCGAGTCACAGCAATGAGATTAGATATGATATGTCCACCTTGAATAAGTTACGTTACACAGCGACCGCCAGCCCCAGACCAAAACACCAAGCGCAACCTCAGTCGTACGCCGCGACGGCGTAGCTCTGCGAGCAAGAGTGAGCAGGACTTCCCGAGGGCAAGAAAGATGCGACTCACGTCCCGGTCCTCCACAAATTCCAGATACGTCAGCGCCACGGCGACGTAGAACGCGGGCTCGACGCCGAGCACCCGACACTGCTCCGCGTCCATCTCCAGCAGGCCCGTCGTGCTCCCCGCCGTCCACATCGGCGTCTGGTCGTGGAACACGAGCAGCGGATGCGGTGTCAGCGCGTGCCCCTGACCGGGTGCGGGTGCGGGCGCGGGCGCGGGCGCCCCGGCGGGCGAGCGCGGTGGCGGGGCGGGGATGGCGAAAAGCGTGAACGAGGAGTCGTGCACGGGCGTGCTGCTCTTCAGCGCGGAGACCAGTCGCGAGAACATCGACGGCGTCGCCTTAGCGGTCACCGCCGAGGGCTGCCGGAGCGCGACGACGAAGTGTGTTACTGCGGAACGCACCGTCGGGGGCGGGGGCGAGGGGCGGCGGCGGGCCCCGGTTCGCTGAGGGAGACGGAGTCGAGCTTCGCGTGCACAGAGCGCGGAGAGGGGGGAGAGACCGTGACGACTGGACCTGTGGGCGGCGTGGGCGGGTAGGAGTGCTCGCTGGTCAAGCTGGGGCGGGTGGAGGCTTGTGCGGGCGGCTCGTTGGTGAGTGTTGTCTCCGAGTCCGTCTTCGAGAGCGTGTATGGGCGCATGCGCGCCGGGTTTGGCGAGGGAGGTTGGTCCGGCACGCGAAGGAGAGCGCGGCCTCGGAATGGTATGGCGACGTTTGGGGGAGAGGGACGAGGGGAATGAAGACTCCCGGAGGAAAGGAGGGCGTCCGTAGGCGGAGGTACCAGCCGCGTATGGGGCGGTGGACGGTCCAGAGGGCAGTGGAAGTAGCGTTGTCCTGCCGCGGCGAGAGGAGTTGGAGAAGGGAAGAACGCGCATATAGTGAGGACATACCACAATCTGCTCGACTATCTCATCGTCCGTAAGGAATCGTTCCTGCCTTAAGGCATGAGAGATTAGTTGCCGAGGAGTTGAATTTGCTGCGCCGGCAACTCGCCTTGTACCAGACCACCTTCTCCGACCCTTCCAAGGAGACGTTAATACGCATGTCTTGCAGCACATCGGAGCTTGCATAGTGTTATTGGTGTATCCCTTTGGTGCCAGAGTTGTTCCGCCACTCACCTGCGAACTATGTATCGCGCCATTGGAGCTGCCGATGCATTTCCGTTCATATAGGAAGTAGTAAACGGAGTATGTTTCCGGAGGACGAGGGGAGAGTGTTATGGCAGCGATGAAAGTCGTGGCAGCGCGGTTGGTGCGCGATCGCATGGCAGTTGTTGCCATATATGGCCAGGCGCCCATTCCACTAATCCAAGCTTAGTACTATGCTTCCAGTCAACGGATATTGGAACAAGGGTTTGAGCGCGATCATATGCTCCGGCGACCGGCGTCCGCTGCTTTGCCACCAGCTCTTCAGTCAACAGGCCATCCAGACTCTAGTCCTCAGTACTCGTGGCAGATAAGCCTTCCGGCCTTGCAGGCTCCGCTGAAGCAGTGCGCGGTCTTCGTCGTGTCCCGCCGATCTGCCACTCTGCAGAGACACCGCCGAATGATGGCTAGTAGCGCTCAGCCACATGTGCCGTCACGACAGCTACGCGAGCGACGGCAAAGCTTCCATTGCCAAAATTTCCCCTCCAAGCCCTACAACGCGAGCGACGTCCACCGGATGTGAGTAGCCCGCGCCTTGTGTATTACGCCTAACCCTGCCTAACCCTTCTCCGACCTTGGCAGCAACTTGGCGACGTGTGGACGGTGCAGCTCTCTGCGGGCCGCCCCGACCTCAGTCTATTTCCGTGTCCGACTCCGAGACCTCCTGGTGATAAGCGACGTCGCAGAAGGTCGCGCCTGCACCACGCGCGATACTGAGGGATTGTCATGAAACACGGTCGGGGTGGGCGGGGCTGACATTATGTGGTCGATGGCGATCTGGGTACCAACGGGCTCTATTTAACGGCTGGGCTCGCCCGTCGCCCTTTTCACTTCCCCCGACTCCGATCCCACCCCGCGGCATCGTTCCCTCCTTGAAACTTCGGTACCAGGCAGCCCATGACGGAAATTTCCGGAACTGCAAGCGTACACGGCAGAGACAGCTCCTCGACGGACGTGACTATCACCATACCACCTGCTCCAGAGCCATGTCCCCGCCATTGCCGCCATTAGAACCTCCTCGAGGAGTGCGATTTTGGATGGTCTTCCTCTCGACATTACTTGTAGACATGCTCGCTGCCCTAGACCTTGTGCGTTCATCGCTTCGTGGTTCAAATTGACATTGCTTACTTCTTGACAGACTGCGGTCTCGACCGCGCTCCCAACAGTCGTTCAACATCTGCATGGCAGAGATTTCGTCTGGGCCGGGGCGGCCTTCACGATTGCTTCCACTGCAGTGCTTCCCCTCGTCGGCGGGCTTGTGGCCAGTTTCGGTCGAAAACCTGTGCTTGTTGTGTTCATTGTCCTATTTTGTGTCGGTTCGGTGTTGTGTGGCGCGGCCACAACTATGGGGATGCTCTTCGCAGGACGAGGTACTTGCCTCTTTCTTTTCACACAACCGTAAAGGCTGACCTTACCGAAGCTCTACAGGGACTCGGAAGCGGCGGAAGCATGTCGGTCACCGACATCGTTGTCGCCGACATGGTGTCTCTCGCCGAGAGAGGCAAGTTCCAAGGCATCTCCGCTGCGTACGTGTCTTCCGGGTCATTTGGAACCGCATTCTAACTTCAGTATGCTCTCAGGGTTTGGGCGCTGGCGTGGTACGTCGTCCCTGCCCGAATTCTACGTCGATCTGACCGTTAGATAGTGCTGTTGGGCCACCAATCGGCGGCGCCCTCGCCGGATCGGGAGCATGGCGATGGCTGTTCTTCCTCAATCTTCCTATATGCGCCGTCGCCACCGGCTTCATCTGCACATTCCTCCCGTCCCGGGTGCCCACCGGCAGTCTCAAGGACAAGATACGTCAAATGGACTGGATGTGAGCTACTGTCGATGGCTTTTGTCATACTGTGCTGATGTCGATGTCCTTTAGAGGCAACGCTGTCATCATAGCGAGCACATTGCTTGTCCTTGTCGCGATAACGTGGGGAGGGGCCAAGTACTCGTGGACCTCGGCCCCAGTACTTGTTCCCTTCGTTGTCGGTATTGAAGGCATCGTGGCGTTCTTCGCTCTTGAAAGAACGTGGTTGAAGGGAAAGACAGTGAGTCTGCAGTTCCCTCGGTTTCGAGTCAGTGACTGACAATTGTCACAGGTACCAGAACAGTTCTTCACCGACCTGACAACACTGAGTGGGTATCTCGGCACGTTCTTCCACGGGATCGTCTCCCTCGCTCTCATTTGTAGTCCTTTTCCTCTGCTCCCTCAGCTGTGTTCTCATCTGCGACCGATGCGTCTAGACTACTACCCCGTGTACTTGCAAGCATCCAAGTCCAACTCCCCGTCCCGCTCCGGAATCGACCTCCTTCCCCTGGCCTTCGCCATTCCCCTCGCTGCCATCTTCACCGGCATCAGCGTCGAGGTCCTCGCCCGCTACCGCCCCCAGAACTACCTCGGCTGGGCGCTCACCGCCATCGGCTTCGGCCTGCTCACCCTTCTCAAGGCGGACTCCTCGCGCGCCCTCGCCCTCGCCCTCCAGGTCCCCGTGGGCGCCGGCCTCGGCATCCTCTGGATCAGCACCCAGTTCCCCGTGCTCGCGCCCATCGCGTCCGCCGACGCCGACGCCACCGCGTACGCGCTCGCCTTCTGGATCTTCGCGCGCACGTTCGCGCAGGGCTGGGG
>NW_025954684.1:0-16331 GCF_022376455.1 Epithele typhae
TCTGATAAATGTTCCCAAAACCCAGGTTCGATTCCTGGTAGTACCTTCTGAAACTCTTTCCAAAGTTCCGCTTATTTCATTCAAAATGAGCGGAACTTGTTGCCTTTTCTGGCGAATTAACCGCAGACGCGGTGGTGCGATTTCCCGTCAGAAATACGGGTCGCCGTGCGAGTACCGAGTGCTGCGATTAGGGGTATTTATGGTCGGAGGGGGAATAAAGGAGAGAAATAGCCGCCGCTGATTGGCTCGACGCACCCATGACCAATAGGCGCCCTCCCAAGCCTGTCAAGCCTAGTACTGTACCATTTCACTCAATTCGACGGCCCTTGTGACGTGTGACATCCAAAATACGGATTCGACATTCGACGGACCGCCTGTGGGCCGTGACATGGTCGAAATTTCGACAAATTGGTGGGTAAAATTCAGATTTGAAGGGCATAGAAAGCGGATTCTTACATGCATGGGCTTAGCAGAGACTCAGAGGCGATTTCTGTTCTCCGTGAGCCATTTTCGGCCTCGAAGCGGCTGTTCATCGACTGGTTCCTCGCCGGCGCCTGGTGTGACCTCCACCTGCAAATTCGACAGACCGGCCGGGGACACGTGACAAGCGCCCAAATTTCGTGCCCCAGGAGGCCGTGTGACCGTGACAATTCGAATTGAGTGAAATGGTACAGTACAACGACCATGAGCTGTACCGTATGAACACTGCAGTTGTCGCCTCAGCCCTGCCCCCGCCTCGTGCGTCACTCCATTTCCTCCCTTGGATAAACGCGACTCATGCAGGCCGGTCAATTGTCGTCATTTCACCTTTCCGGTGCATGTCTCTTCGTTCTAAAGACAATTAGCTCTCAGTTAAAGCTCATTGTCGTACTTACCAGCAGCTCACCAGACTCGTAGTATGCTCAAATCCATTCCGTGCCCACTAATCATGCCGTTCCTCTCATAACAAAAACACGCAGTTTCAGAGAGGGTCGCTCGTACCGAGCCGTTCGCAGATTGCTGACACGCATCCACGCACCAAAATCTGTCCATTTTCTCGAAGAAACAGGTATGTTTGATTCAGAACATCCTTCATGAAACACACCATACGTGTCCAGTATTTGCCGCCCAATACAATAACTAAGGATTCGTGATAGCATTGAGACTACAACTTCATTCTGAAACGTTCCCCTAGATCTGCTACCCGCCAAAGCTCACGTACGAACTACGTAGCGGTGGGAGTATGCAAGTCGCTCCGGCTCGGGCGGAAGGCAGGCTCCTCTTCCACGCGGTTCGATTGAGTCCCGAAGTCCCGAAGGTGCACCGGCTGAGTAGTCGGGGTGACGGACTTGGACTTGAGTCGGCGAGACAGCAAGACCGCGCGGAGGTTCTCCCTCCTGACAGCGATGTAGTGCCCTCGCTCCACCATGCTGCGCTCGCATGTCGTGCGTTCTGCAGAACTTTCTGTGCGTCTTGCTCTTCTGTGCGTATGACATCATGAAACCAAGCTTTCTAATTTGGAGAGCGCCATTTCACTGAATTGCGCTCATCTACATTCTCGTCTGCTTCCCGACCAAACAGAATATCAAGTCCATGAATCGTTCAAGAGTCATGGTAATCTGAGAATAGCAGGTTGTCAGGCATCTCTTCGCCCATCGCGACCGACAAGCGCCCTCTACACAATGGTCTTGTACTTTTTCTACCACGCCACTCATACCTCCTTCTGGGCCCTGGCTGTACAATGGAAACGTTCCTAAAAGATCCCGTACTGCCATCGCCGATTCCCAAAAACGAATATCGGAGCAGTCAAGGTATGAGAGCCAGACTCGTATGCCTCGTTGTAGTGGCTAACTCGTGCAAATTCAGAAGCGTTCACTTCACGTCTCGCAAACAACACGTCGAAAAGCAAACGACAAAATACTCGCGCTCATTCTTCGCGTGGAGGAAAACGCCACTGTCTCTGGGGCTGTCCTGACTTCTCTCAGTAATTAAACCGTCAAACGCTCGCCGCGTTCCTCGCCTCCTGCTCTTGGACCCGCCGCTCTCCGAACTCGGTCTCATGGCGGGCGTTCGCCACAGCCCCGACGAGTCTCGTCTGCGCCCTGCATTCTTGCATGCACAGACATTGAGACACGAGGCTGCAGAGTTCGTCCGCTTTGGTCTGGGCATGTATGGCGCCGCGTTGCGTTTCGCGTATAAAACCCCGCTGCTCTTCTGCTCGAGGTCCCTCATCTCATTCACGGGAGTACTACCTCGTCCTACATGGCCCCCATTCAGAATTCCCACTTCCAGGCTAGCGTTGCGGCTCGTCATAACAAGAGGGTCAAGATCGAAGAACGCACTCCGCCTCAGTGCTCTCTACCATGGTACCCCTCAAATGTGTCCGACGTCACGACACAGGACAAGCTCTTTAAGAAGGGCCGATACTCGACGTCCTCACCCGAGTCAAGCGCTCCTGTAATGCACTTCCAGTGGTTATGCTCGTCTCCCTGGGGCTGACGTAGCTTCGTCGCACACGTCCTTGGAGCAGCTCACTCCACCAGACTACCCTGACCGCGCTCGTCAACATCGGGGTCGTTCGGCTGGAATCAAGCAAGAACACGGCTCCCACTTCTCGATTCTTGCCAGCTCTCGGACGTCTTCGCCGTTGCCGTTCCTATCCCACCACCACGGAAGTTCCTATACTGCGAGCAGCCATAGTTCCACGGCGTGGGCGCAGAGCTCGCAAGCCTCAACCCGCGGCTCAACCAAGCGGAAGGACCGTTCTGTCGATAGGCTCAAGGGTTTCCTCAAAGGGAGGTCTCGCACGCCCTCTTGGCCAGTAAACCCCGCTGCGCACCACTGGAGGCCGGCTGCTCACCGACGCACGACGCCCTATTCACCTGTTGAACCCGCCCCACACGGTATGTATCTGGCACGGCCCTGGCCTCAAGAAGCACTGAGGCACCATCGTCAACATCACCACGACTCGTTCTCGGGCTATTCTACTGGCAGGTATCCACCCTACGGGGGGCCACCCAGCTCCTGGGATCCTTACTGCATGCAACTACCAGAGCCGCGGCAACACTACTACCGCGTCGCACCGTCTTCGTATGTGCCGCCGGCAGTTCCAGCCCCTTTCCATACCAGGCCGGTCGTCGTCTCTTCGCCAGGCTACCCCCAACCCATGCATCGGATGTCGCAGAGGCACGCGCCTCCCGGGGGAAGGGCTCACCACTGATTCAGCGGCCTCGCCCGCCTCTGGACATTAACATTGGACCTTGTGGGCCGGACTCGTGCTGCCGCTTAGTTCCGTGTTTCTCGCGCTCGCAGTGCATTTGTAACCTATCTGCATGTATCATATATCTGTGGACGCTGCTTCGACGCGCATCAATGTATTGCATTCTGATCTTTTCACGTCTCGATATATCGGGGGCGAGAGGGGAGGGGCATGCTACAAAGTGAGTATCAGACTCGAAACCCAGCAACGCTCGCGTCGTTGAGGCATCTTTCTACGAATGCGCCGAATGCCATAGACTGGTCAAAGTATAGATGACGCAAAATCGCTACCCTCACTCACTTCCTGATGGCGCCAGCTGCACATCGTGGACACGAGGAGGCAGTATGTATTCCCACTGTGAACGACGACAGGCTAACGTACAGGACATGCGGCCGAGAAACAAAGCAAGGATTAGTGGACGCGAGCGCTAATAAATACGGTATCCGCAAGACAGTAAGGAGCACCCATCGAGAAACAGAAACCATACGCGGAACGAACGTCAGCGGGCAAAGCAGAGCCATCGCGCGCAAAGTCAGCCACAGAGCATGCATGTAGGTGTGTATAATACGTATGTGTACAGAAGACAGCGGCAGAGCCGATTGGGACGGTCCGAGAGAGGAGAGCGACAGTCCGATCTACACCGCGCGCGAGGCAGTCTATACCGCCTCGCTCATCTCGACAGGCAGCTGGCTGTACCCCGAACGGTCGCGCGAGCGCGAGCCGCGGACGAGGGTGCGAACGCCAGACCACGCCTCCCCGAGCGCTGCGGACGCGCTGTCGAGAATGGTCTCGCGAGGGATGACCTCCCCGGGCATGACGCTGCTGGCGGGCCTCGTCCACCACTTGAGGAGGAGAGAGCTCGAGACGACGGAGACGGAGGAGAAAGCCATGGCGGCGGCGGCGGTCATTGGGGGTAGAGAGACGCCGAGGGGGAGGAAGAGGCCCATGGCGAGGGGTATGCCGAGGACGTTGTAGAAGCACGCCCAGAGCAAGTTCCGGCGGATCGTCGAGAAGATCGCGGCCGAAAGGTGCAGCGCGGCGACGACGTCAAGCAGGTCCGAGCGCATAAGCACGATATCCGCCGCCTCGATGGCAACCGAGGTACCGGAGCCCAGCGCAATACCCACAGACGCGGCGACTAGCGAGGGCGAGTCGTTGATGCCGTCACCGACCTAGGAGGGAATCAACACATGCGGGCACTGAAAGAGGGGGAAACCGTACCATGGCTACGCCGCCGCCGTGCTTCTCCATGAGCTCGGTCACGACTGATGCCTTGCCCTTCGGACTCATGCTCGACCATACGTTCTGTGTGTGGATACCGACCTGCTTCGCGACCGCAAGTGCAGTGCCCTTCGAGTCGCCGGTCATCATGTTCACGGTGATACCCATATCTTGCAGCGCACGGATCGCGTGGATTGAGGAAGCGCGTGGCTTGTCCGAGAGCGCGATAGCCATTATCGGCGAAGGAGGCTTGCCGGAAGGGGCGAGGCCAACAAAAATCGACGTGCGTCCGAGCGTGGACTCTGTTTCATCGAATGCGGCGAGTGCAGACGGTAGGCTGGCATCCGAAGACTGCAGAACGAAGCGTGCGTTGCCAACGTAAACGTCCTGGCGGCCCTTCCCGTGCGGGAGCGAAATGGTCGCCTTGACGCCTGCGCCCGTGACGCTCTCGAATTGGTCGATCGCGACGTCGGGGACGGCAACGACGGCCTTTCCGAGTAGATCCTTCCCGTACACGGCGACAGCCTTCGCAAGCGGATGCTCTGAACGGGCCTCAGTGGCCGCAACCATCGCAATGAGCTCTGCGCGGGTGACGTTGCCCAGAACCTTGGTGCTGAGAGGCGCGTCGTCCAGGTTGTGGGCGCTGGACAGGCCGTCGAGGTCGGAGTGGTCTGCGGCGGGAGCCCACGTGACAGACGAGACCGTGAGCTTGCCTTCGGTGACAGTGCCGGTCTTGTCGAGACAGATGTGCTTGATCATACGACTGGCTTCGAGCGCCCGACCACCCTTGATCAGGATACCGTTCTTCGCGCCCATACCGGTGCCGACCATGATCGCAGTCGGAGTGCTGAGGCCGAGCGCGCACGGGCATGCGACGACGACAACGGAAATGCAGAGCTGAAGACAGACTGCGAGTTTTGACGCGCCGTGGGCATGAAAGAGCGAGGGTAGATCGCTATCAGGAACGAGGTGCGAAACTGCAAGCCAGCCGAGGAACGTGATCGCCGAGAGACAGATTACGGTGGGGACGAAGTAACCTGCGACCTTGTCCGTGAACGCTTGGATGGGAGCCTTCGATGTCTGCGCCTCTTCGACGAGCTTGACGATCTGGGAGAGGGCAGTGTCCTTACCGGCGCGAGTAACGACCATGTCGAAAGTGCCGAGGCCATTGAGGGTGCCACCAATGACCGGGTCGCCCTGTTGCTTCAGAACGGGAATGGGTTCGCCAGTGACAGCGCTCTCGTCGATGGTCGAAGTCCCGCGCAGGACGGTGCCGTCAGCCGGGATCTTCTCTCCAGGAACAAGTTTGACGGTATCGCCGACCTGGAGCAACTCGGTGGCGATCTTCTTCTCCTGTGTGCATGCGGGAGGGTCGGTGTAGATGGTGGCCATGGAGGGTGCGAGCGCCATGAGATCAGTCAGCGCAGCGCTTGTCTTGCCCTTCGCGCGGTTTTCGAGGTATCGACCGAGGGAGACGAACATGATGAGCATGGTGCTGGTGTCGAAGAAGACCATGGGTGGTATTCTAGAGTGCGGTCGAACGCCATGAAGCACATCGCGCCGAGGAGTAGATGTAGGCAGCGGAAGACCCAAGGGAGATGAGCACGTCCATGGTCGCACTCCCATGCTTCAGTGATTTGTAAGCGTTCTTGAAGAACCGCTGGCCAACCCAGAACATAGCGGGAGTGGTGAGGATGAGCGCAATGAGGTCGCCGACATACACGCCGCGGCAGATCTGGTGTTCGACGAAGGGGTTATAGGAAAGGGATTTTGGGAGCAATCATGGTGAAGAAGAAGACAGGGATGGCGAAAATGAGACTCCACTTGAAGCGAGTCCACCACTCCTGTATCTCTTTTGTCCGGGCGAGAGATCGTAGTTGAGTCGAGTCTTCCTGGTCCGAGACCATGGCATCGAACCCCATGTCTTCTATCCGCTCCACGAGCTCTCGAGGTCCGACCATACTGCGGTCAAAGGTGACTTGACATAACTCAGTGGCCAAGGACACAGAGACCGCCGAAACTCCTGGCATGGCGCTGAGCTGGGTTTCTACCGTAGATGTACATGACGAGCACGTCATGCCATATATGCGGAGGCTGATGGTGTCGGCGCCTGCCGGTGGGATGTGAGTAGCGTCGAATCCAATGTCTGATATTTCCTGTGCATTTGTTAGCAAGACAGAACGCGTGCAATGCACAACTAGCCACAGAAAGGGAACGAATCAGAAGGACGGCAGGACTACTGAGTCAATGTCGATGCCAGCTTCTCGTCGGCCCCCATCCTCTACCTTCCGCAGTGGTGGATATATACGCAGAAAAGACCGAAGCACCGCGTAGAGTACTACTGTGACCGGGCCGATTGCGGAGCAGACCGTCTACAGACGAATTCTGACGCCGCTTAAATGTCTCAATGCGACCATCGCTTGAATAGGAAATGGCTGCGTAACCCCTTCGAGCATCCAGAAATAGACGGCGGCGAGGAGAAGACACGTAGCAAGCGGGAGTGTAGGGGGGAGAACAGAACGTGGAGAAGGGAGACGAGCTACTCACGGAAACAATCTTCTCGGCGTCCCAGATATTTGGATCGTACTCCACCACGCCGCGCTCAGCCAAGAGCGCCACTTTCACGGAATGGATGCCGGCTTGCGTACGGAGCATGCCTTCTATTGACTATACGCGCACTGAGAAGAGGCACCTTCGCGAGTGGGAGCGAACGTACCTCTACGCATGCACCACAAGTCATACCCTCTATCCTCAGTTCGCACTTCTCGGACACCAGGCCCTCGGCTACAAGAGGCTCGTTTTCTCCCAATGGCAGCTCGACCTTGCCGGGTGTCCGGGGTGTTCGGGGAGTACGAAGAAGGTTGAGGGCGGCATTGATACCGGCCATGACGGGGGTAATGGGAGAGCGGGGAATGGACATCGCGAGGGCGGCGAGGGGCGAATGATAAATACGACAAGGGAACCAGGAAAGCGCCTGCGCTAGGAAGGGGTGGTCGGCGGAGGGCCAATCACGATGACAGAGCGGGGGTTGCGCGAGATCGCACCGTCGGGGTGGGGGAAGAGTAAGCACCGGTCAAGCCCTTCAAGGCGCTGCTCTCCTCCCACGGCTGCTCTTCGGCGCTCCGAGCCTCCGACGGCCCGTCCCAGGTGTGGCTCCCAACCATCGCCGTGATCGCAGCGACTCCGATCGCTGCACCTGCTCTGCACCTCGTCTTCCGTCCTTTCCCCAGCTTTACATGCTCTTTCCACAGCTATCACGGACTTCGGATGGGCCAGGGATTCAGGTTAGTTCCGCTGATCGCGGGAGCATGTTGGCTGCGCTTCCACGCTTGTCGGCGCAGAAACCGCTCACGAGGCGCAGTTTTGACCGGGCGTCCCCTTTGATTGTCTGGCTTCAAAGGTCGATAAGAACCCGCCGACGAGCCCGCGTAAGCCGCCGCACATAGACTCCTGCGATATCGATCAGACGAGTTCCAATCTACGATACATCCTTTCGTCCGTCATCTCCAGAGGCCCGCGGCAATAAACGGCCCGGGAATAAACGCTTCATGGCGATTTCCTTCGACCATTGACGCCCTTGCTCAACTTCTGGCCACCTCGTCCCCAAACCTATCGGTTTTCCGTCATGTCTCTCTTCGAGGTTCCCGGATGGAGCGTTCCCGACGCCCCGGTCGCCCAAGCCGGCAGCAAAAAGCGCAAAAGGCCTGCGCCTGTCAAGGACAACGACGGCGACGGTGTCGACGAGGCGCAGAGGATGCGCGATGCGCAGAAGAACATCGAGAAGCTTATGAAGAGCCTTGGTGCTGGCATGGAGGCTCTGGATGGAGATGACGCGGTGCGTCCGAACAAGAAGAAGCGAGAGGGGAAGGAGAAGGAGAAGAGCAACACTGCGAAGGGCGAGAAGGGGAAGGAGACGGACATGGCAAGCGGAAGCAGAAAGGAGGTCAAATGGAAAACGGCAACCCCTCAGAAACGCGAGGAGCGGGGAAGGACGCAGGATAAAAAGCCGAAGAAGGACGGCAAGAGTGCGGTCGTCCGTGCGGAGAGCAAGGGTCGCAACGAAGACCACGACGCGCCCTCTGATCCTCATGGACAACCATCCCCGGTTGCTCAGAAGGCGAGCAAAAAGAAGAATAAGAAAGAGCGTAAGGCGTATGCACAGTCTGCAGATGCCCGCTCGGAAGCAGGTTCTGTCAAGGGCGATGTCTCCACCACACCCCCTGCAAAAATGAAGAGGGGCACAGACGCAGATGCATCTGCTGGTCTTACTGCGCTCCAAGCGAAGATGAAAAGCAATTTGGGCGGTGCGCGATTTAGGTGCGTCCTCGCGGTTGTGTACTACGCTCCGTCTGCTTACTGTTGTCCTAGATGGATCAACGAAACACTCTACAAAACCAGCAGCCTGGAAGCTCACGAGCTCATGTCCAAAGACCCCGCCATCTTTGCTGATGTATGTCCAATTCCTGCTTCTTCGGCTGTCTTGTAACACCCACATACCCCCACAGTATCATACCGGCTTCCGCCATCAAGTTGACTCGTGGCCTACGAACCCAGTGTCGTATTACATCGATGCCCTCTCCTCATACCCTCCCAAAACCGTCGTAGCGGACCTCGGCTGTGGTGATGCGGCTCTCGCACGCGCGCTTGTCCCCAAGGGGTACACCATTTTGTCGTTCGATCTCGTCTCAGACGATGCGTACGTCATCGAAGCGGACACATGTTCCCGCGTACCGCTTCCTGGCTCTGAGGAAAGCGGGGAGCAAAGAGAGGGTCAAGTTGTGGACGTCGTAGTCTGCGCTCTCAGTCTCATGGGTACAAACTGGGTGGGCTGTATGCGCGAGGCATGGCGGGTTCTACGTGCTGGGTACGTCTTCCATACGATCTTTATAAAGCCCACTACCTTACATTTTGGGGTACAGCGGAGAACTCAAGGTCGCTGAGGTAGCTAGTCGTTTCACTAGCATTGACGACTTTGTCGCTGTTGTCTCTGCGTGTGGGTTCAAACTTGTGTCAAAGGTGCGATTTCCCTCTCCGCTCATACACCCTCGTCGCGTCCACATTAACAAACACGACACATGCCCAGGACGACAAAAACACGCATTTCACGCTGTTTGAGTTCAAGAAGGTTCACCGCGACGCCATCTCTGATAAGCAATGGAGCAAGTTCATGGAGCGGGGGAGCGTCCTCAAGCCTTGCGAGTACAAACGGCGGTGACACGGACAAATATACGATACGTTTGTAACAGGTCTGGCACTTCCGTCAATGTTATTAACGAATCATTGCAACGTTTGTGTTCTGTTGAGATGAACAAGATACTGAAGATTGACTCAACATTTACCAGGACAGTCATCGGTAGATGATCGGTCGTAAGTGCGGGTTATTGTCGCGGTTTGTCCTTGTGCTTATTCAAGTACTCCTCACAGAAGTCTCCACCGATGAATTCTCGGGATCAGCCTGTTGTTACCGAGGAGAAGGCCCGAGATCATGGGGATATCGACCACCTACGTGCCGCTGAAAGTGGCATCCTGTCTCACAACTGGTCTGCAAATGAATTGCTGGAGCCTTGTCACGCTGCGGTTGCACGCCTTGCCCATGAAGCTCGTCGACCACTGCGACGACGCGGCGATGTATCAACGCCGCCTGTATCGCTTTCCGACGGATCACGCGTGGGCGCATGTCGATGGGGTCACGCTCATCGAAGACGCCGCGCGTTTCACGACACCGTTCGCGGGAACATGGAGGGCTTGAGATGGAGCTGGCGATCGCTGAGGCGAACGGCTTAGACTCCGAGTCCCGGATGAAGGAGGAGCTGGAGGCGGTGATTGCGGCGTGCGAGGCAAGCACTTTTGTGGAGGCGAAGAAGCTGGCGGAGAGCACCATACCTGACAGGCGTTCGTGAATTGTACTCCGGTGTCGATCTTGGCTGAGTCCAGCGGGGAGGAGGGGATGGTGAACCTTGTAATATACGGCAAACCTGACTTCTGACATCCAATACGTAACTTGTACTACCCCTGCTATATTCAATCTCCCTGTTCGACGGCGACTTCGGAAGTTCCTTCATTCCTCATAGATCTGGAGTCCGAAGGTAATTGAAGTTTGCTCTCGCCGCGTCTTCTAAACACGTTCAGTCAATCATTCATATCCCATGTACGGAGCATAGGTGCGGCGTTTCTACATGGGTTCGGACACACGGTGGGCGAGTGTTCTCCTGCATCTAAGGGCTGACCTGAGTGCTCTTCACGGGTGCCGCCGGCGGGCGCTTTCTCTGTGGGGCATGCATGATTTCGCGTGTACCGCTACTAAGTATGACGGCGCGTCCGCAAACGTGAACGCGCCATCGTTCTCGGTGATGGATGCATTGAGGTCTTGGTAGTATGCTTCAACGCGCTGCTCAGTACTCAGTACTCAGTGCTGCTGCAGGCCTGGAAGTCGAACTCGCGCAGCGCCACCAGCGCTAGCGTTTGTATCGCGCCGCGCCGCGCCCGCGTCGAGCCTTCGACTCCGGTCGCACGTCTTTCGTCTCTCCTTCATGCTCATCTCCCGCTTTTACCATGTTTCGCACTAGCACCCACGTAGCAAGAAATGTGACTCGTCACCTTACGGGCGCTAGCTTGCGCGGATTGGCATCCGTCGTTTCCCAAGAGAGCGACATCGTCATTGTCGGAGGTGGGCCCGCAGGACTCGCCCTTGCGAGCGCGCTCAGTATGTCCTTTGTTCCTCGAATTGTTGTTATGTTTTCTTTAACATGCACATTAGATTCGGATAGGCTGCTTCGCGACACCCTCCGCGTGACACTTGTTGAAGCTAGTGACCTCGACAAGGTCCGGAATTGGACACAAGGACAGGATGCGTTCTCAAACCGCGTGAGCTCAATTACGAACGCGTCGCAGGGGTTTCTTTCTGGTGCGTATGCATCTTATACACCCATGCTACTGGCTGAACACTTGGAGGAAGACATCGGCGCGTGGGCACATGTTGAAGACGGGCGTACATGTTCTATCGAGGAGATGCAGGTGGGTGCTACTCATGCCGTCCTCGCTTTCTGTGGAAGCTTATATGTCATGCTACGAAAGGTCTGGGATGGTATTTCGGATGCGCGCATCACATTTTCATCCCACGACGGACTGCCTGGTGCGGTCCATCATCACAAATGGCACGACTCACAGAGAACCTGAACCTGCAACGCGCTCTCCTCCGGCACCTTGACAGCTCCTCCGCGATTCAGGTTGTTGAAAAAGTCAAAGTTCAGTCAATAGAACATGAACAGCGTGAGGGAGGCGGCTGGCGTTGGTGCATCTTCGGACGGTCGGACATTGCGCGCGCGATTGTTGGTACGTCACTCCCTGCTTTATGCGCTGCACTCTGTACAAACATGGCCAAGGTTGGCGCAGACGGTTTCAACTCCCCAGTGCGTGCATATGCTGGCATTCAGTCATACGGTTGGGCGTACGACACTACGGCTATTGTGGCCACCATGAACCACCATCCGCGCACCCTGCTTCAAGCCCCGAACACAACTGCATACCAGCGGTTCCTACCAACTGGTCCCATCGCGTTCTTGCCTCTTTCATCGACGGCGTCGTCTCTGGTCTGGTCCACCAAACCACATCTTGCCAAGCACTTCTTGCCAGCGACCCAGCGATTCTGGCCAGCATGATCAACTCTGCTTTCCGACTGCCAGAGGTCTCGCTCCGGGTACCTGCACACACTCATCGTGGAGTCCCTCGAGGGTGGCAAGCCAATCGATGCACGCCAAATCGCGGAGGAGATTGCGTGGAGGAACGCTCGCACCGGCATCGACGCACATTCCGCCTACTCGTCTCCGCGGACGCCGTCGGGTCCCTCCCGCAGATGCCGACGCGCTGCCCCCTTTGGTGACCGGTATCCAGTCCGGACCGCGGCGTCCTTCCCCCTTCGGTTCAACCACGCAGACGAGTATCTCGGCGACGGGCGCGGCGCGCGCACTGTCCTCATCGGGGACGCCGCACACACTAATCCACCCGCTTGCGGGCCAGGTCTCAACCTCGGTCTCGGCGACGTGGAAGCGTTGTTCCGGTGCATCCACAAGACCGTCCTCAATGGCGGAGACATCGGTGAGCCCGCTTTCGTCCTCTCCATTCCTCACGGCGAGCGCTGACGCCTGCCGGCCAGGGTCTCGCACTGCGCTCCTCCATATGCGCGCGAACGCTACTTCGAGAACCACAAAGTGATGTCCGCATGCGACAAGCTGCACAAGCTGTATGCGTCCACGGCGGAGCCTGTGGTGTGGGCGCGCTCGGTTGGCTTGGGAGGTGCTCGACCAGCTCGACTCGGTCAAGGCGGCGGTCATGCTGAACGCCGGGAGCTACGCCCGCCAGACCAACGTCTCGGGTGCTCAGCTTGGGGCGAATGTGATCGCAGAGGGGCTCATGGGCTTTGGGAAAAGCCTCAGTACCGCACGGGCGGTAGCAGAGGGTGCAGCGGCGTGTGGGTGTTGGAGTTCGGGGTTACTGCAGAACCTCGGAGGTCCTCGACAGTAATAGTTGCTTAGCTTGTGTTGTCAAGCAATCGATAGAGTTCCGTCGAACGACTTGGGCATGCGATGTTGAACATGTTATAACCGTCGTCTTTGAGACGACCATGAAACATTAGGGATCTCGGTCTACTAAATACAAATGAATGGCTCCTTCCGTACTCAAAGTCCCGGAGAGCACTGATGATACTGTATGGAGAAGAGGAAGGGATATGCGATGTTGACCTTGAATAGCAAGGTGGTATGTGCCGAATAAGGAGAGTATTTGTTATGAGGTGATGTGTTATGAGGTGATGTGTTATGAGGTGATGTGTTATGAGGTGATGAGGGTGACTTATTGCCAGATGAGCTTCCCGTTTTCATCGACAGAGGCAGACATGCCTCCGCTGGCGGTGTTTCGCGAAGACTTGGACTGTTCCGCCATTCGAGCCTGCTCGAGTTCACGCTTGTGCTTTGCAAGCGTGGCGAGCCGCTGAGCTTCTGCGTCAGCCTTCGCCGACTTTTCTGCATCCTTCTTCGCCGCACGCTGTCGCTGCTTCTTCGTGACCGATTCGGAGGCCGTCTGCGCGGTCGGTGTCTGCTGCGACGGGGCCCTGGTGACCTCTGCATGCAGCGTCAACATTCCACTCGTGTCCCAAGGGAGATGCGGGCACTCACTTGTCCGACCCCGGCTCTTGACGACGCCCCAGCCCCCATCGTCCTCGCCGTCCGCGTCGTTCGCGGTCCCTCGTGAGTCGACGTCTTCGTAGTCCGCCCATGAGAAGCCGGTTGCTGGCTGCTCGTCCGGCCGCGGCTTGATGCGCATCACTCGCGAGATCTGGGGGTAGTCAGGCTCTTCCAGCAAGCTGCGCACGCCGGACACGTTAGTCCGTCGGTCCCCACAGCGCTGCAGACAACGCAAGACGTACTCCTCGACCCCCGTTTTCCAGGGCTTGGGCAGCAGCTTCTCGGCGAGCGTCCGCCTGTTCTCCGTCACCGGCTCCCCGCCCTCCTCCTCCGTGCGCTCCGTGACGGGCGACGAGTTCCCGGTACCGGTGACGGACGTCGTGACTCCCGCGTCGCTGGTGTTAACGTCGAGCTGGGGCACGCCCGGGGCGCCCTTCTGCGTCCGCTGCACCCGCGCCTCGACCTTCGTCCACCCGTCCTCGTCGACGGACGCCGCGGCGCGCTTGGGCTTCCCGCGGCCGGTGGCGGCGGCGGACGTCTCGGGGGCGGTCGCAGAGGACTCTGATTGCGCGTCGTCGGCCGCAGGCGCGGAGCCCGCCTTCTTCGCCTTCTTCTTCTTCTTAGGCTTCGCCCGTTCGGACTGGGCGGGGGGCGCGACGTCGAAGCTGCCTGGGAGGACGGGAGGGAAGGATACCACGCCGGGCTCGGGCGCCGCGGCCGCCTTCTCGCTGGGCTGGGTCTGCGCACTGGAGCCCGCGTCGACGGGGGCGGCCTTCTTCTTCGACTTGGACTTCTTGGAAGAGGAGGAGGAGGGGCCTGCGGGGGCGGTGGGCTCCTGGGCTGCGCCGGTGGGCTTGTTGAGGTGGGTGAAGCCGTAGACGGCGGTGCCGGCGAGAATCAGGGTAGCAACAGGGATGAGGCTTTGCGCGGAACCCATGGGGAAGAAGAGCAGGAGGTGGAGGGGAGAATGAGAGTGTGTACTGGGCAGAGACAAGACGGACGAGGCCAAGCACAGGCGCAATTACTGACGTGTATTCCAGGCGCAAGCAATACGGTGCCTGGCATTATGTATCAGCTTGCCGAGACGCGTCAATAGACCCAAATAGCGCGTCCGTAAATAGGCAGTACTGAAGGAGCTTGACACCCAACCATGTCAGCACCCCACATGTGCTTCTATATCTCTGTTCCATTCCCCACAGGTCCTATGAGAAACGTTCGCCAAGAGTACCGAACCGGAGAAACGTAGCCCGCACAACATACATAAGTACTTAAGTCACCGCGCTCAAAAACCGAAGAAGTTGCGACAACCTGAACGTAACCCTCCATTCAAGATTGGACAAGGCAGCACGCATATACCCGCGACTCCGGTAACATTATTGCGACGATGTAGAATGGCAACTCGGCCGGGGCACATACAACCGCAGCGATTTAAGTCTATGTTAGTGAACTCGTCCAACCTTCCGCCACGGCCTATGTTCTGTAGTCTCCGTTGATCCTGACATATTCCTACAGCGACATAAGCACTAAAGTTGCAACAAAACAGGGGTGTACTCACGTAGCTGAAGTCACAGGTCCAGTACTGGGCACTCTCCATCCCAAGACCTAACTCGACTTTGACTTCCAAATCGCTCTGCTGGATAATCTCCGAAGCGCGAGTCTCGTTGACCTTCTCTGGCTCGCCATTGACTAGCAGAGCGAGAGGGGGAGTACCGTCGACGGGAATGAATGAGACATTGACGCGAGTAGGGTCGATGGGCTTGGAGAGGGAGATAGAACCCGCTGCTGAGAGTATACGACCCCAGCTACGCATGTTTATCAGTAATCTCTTGCGTGGTACGAACGCTGAGGCTCACTTGGCGTCTTCTCCGAACAAAGCTGTCTTGACAAGAGCGGAGGTAGAGATCCTCGAGGCAACAGCATGCGCGTCCTCGTACGTGGGCGCACCATCCACCGTGACGGTGACGAACTTGGTCGCACCCTCACCGTCGCGCACAACCAGCTGGGCCAGATCCGCCGCGAACATCGTGAGCTCCTGCTTGAACATCTCGAACGCTTCCGGATCCGTCGCCTCGTCAATTTCGGCTTCGTTTGCTGAGGTTGCTGCGCCGTTCGCCATGAGTACGATGGTATCGTTCGTGGACATCTCGCCGTCCACGCTAATCGAGTTGAAGCTGCGGTCGACTGCATACGTGAGCGCGTTTTGAAGACTTCGAGGGGAGACGGCCGCGTCCGTGAAGATGGCCCCGAGGAGAGTCGCGTGAAGCTGGCCGCTAGGAGGACCCATGTTGGGATGGATCATACCAGCACCCTTGTCCATGCCAGCCAGGCGATACTCCTTTCCGCGAATGGTAAAAGAGCGGGCGCGCAATTTGGGAAGGTGTCCGTGGTCATGAAGCCTAGCGCGGCGCGCTCCCATGCTTCGAACGTCGAGCCAAGCGTCGTCGCGGCAGCACGGACGCCATCAAGGATCTTCGCGATGGGGAGAGTTTGGCCAATAACACCAGTGGACATGACCAGGGTCTCGCTATGGGGTTTGGGGCCAGAGAGGAGTTTGTCGGTCGCACCTGACATCGCCCATGCGTCGTCCATCCCCTGCTTGCCCGTCACAGCGTTCGCGCAACCACTATTGACGACCAGCGCACGGGCGCGCCCCAAAGTACTTTGCAAGACTTCTTGAGAGACAAGAACCGGAG
>NW_025954685.1:0-16321 GCF_022376455.1 Epithele typhae
TCTGCCCCTCGCCCAACCCAAAGGCGTGCGGCTGTCCCTCACGCATCTCCCGCAAGCTTTCTCCATACCAGCTCGTGATGCTCGACCTTCTGGGTTGGCAGTACCTCAGGCGGATGCACGACACGATCCAGCAGGCCTGGCTCGGGCTTCCCTCGCACTCGGCAGACAGACTATACAGTTGGCAAGAGGCGTACTCGACCACACGGAGCTCGGCGGTGGACGTTGCGCTGATGTACACGGACCGGGGCGCGTGCCGTCGCGCGCGATCGCTCCTCCCTTCCCATCTTCGGCTCCCGTTGGTCGTCACCTTCACTGGCTCCGACGCTCCGACGCTCCGACGCTCCGATGCTCCGACGCTCTGACGCTCCGACGCTCGTCGACTTCGATTCCGATACGCGTCCACCGTTCCGCACGCCGGTGGACGGCCCTCAGCGAAGGCGGCGGTACAGCTCGTCACGCGTGGCACACACGCCAGCAGGCGCGCCCTGCCGCGAGGTTCTGGGGCGACGAAGCGGGTGGGTGGAGCGCCGCGAACTACAGGTCCGCATGCTCCATTTTCTCGCCCCGCGGTCACTGACACCGGGCGGTCTCTTTCTCTCTACAGCACTGCGATGCCGGCACGGCGTTCGAGCGTGTGTCGGGCACGGACACGGACGTCGACGTGAAGGCCGCCACCTTGACCGATCCCACTCTGGTACACCTCCAGCTCGGGGCGCCGGAGTGCGGCCTAAAGGAAACGCACCAAGACGATGGCGAACGCGCGTTGCAGCCGCGTGCCGTTCTGCTGCTCGCACGCGCGGAGCGGTGCCTGTCCCCGGTGCCGACACGGCCTGCCGGCCTGCGCGTCCAGAGGAGTGGGGAGTAGACTCGTCGGAGGAGGTTGTAGTCACGAGATAGCTCGGCGCCGTGTAGGCCGACGGTGGATATATGTATGCGGTGCTTTACAGTGCTACTGTGTAATGATATGGTGTCAAGTGTACGAACCTCCACGGATTCCCGAGGGTCCACCGTGAGCCATGTATGATCCTCGTTCGCGCCCACCCTCTACGTCTGAGCACGCGTCGGCCTTCAGAACAACAATTAAGACTAGTCTGCATTGAGGCTGAAGCACGTCCGAATGTCGTACTCCAGCGAGCACCGGGAAAACTTTCGCACACGTACTTATGGGTATGTGTATTCTATAGTGTACGACAAAACAGAACACGTATCCACACGAAACCACGACAACAATGCACACATCCAGCACTCTGGTGCGTCGCCGACCCAACTAGTCCGTACCCTTCACTTCCGCGACAAATATCTCTAACCGCTCCGTCCGCAGCCGCTTCGCCACACACCACACCCCTTCAGAGTCCTCCTGCTCCGCGTCTGCAGGGGTAGCAACGCCGGGTCTCCATATCCTTCGTCGTCACTCTCCTCCCCCAACGACTTGCGCTTCACCCCCTTGCGCGTCGATGACCTCCCGAGCGGTTTGTCGCCTTCGAGCGTTTTGTTCCCTCGCGTCGGCGTCGCCTCCTTCGTCGCGCGACGCTCGGGCTCCTCCACCTGCTCCCCCACAGGCCCCCCACCGACCTCACCCAAAGCCTCGGCAGCCCACGCACGCATGTCCTGCGACGGCCCCATGAGCTTCTCGCCCGCCTGCCGCGCTGGCTCCCCTCGCTCGCGGCGGAGCGTAGGCTCGACGGCGCGTGGCCGTCCCTGACCCCGTCGGCGGCGTCAGGGTCGCCGCGGGCTCGGGCGACGGCGGGTGCACGGCGAGGATGAGGCGCAGGCCGTCGAGGGACGTGCACGAGCCCGCCGCAGGGCGCGTCGACGCGGCCTGCCCGCCGTCCCGGGCAGTCTTCACAGGCCCATCAGCGGGGCCGCGGGCGGAGTGTGCGCGCGGGCTCCGCGCCGTTCGCGAGAGACGGGAAAGAGGGGAGGGTGCGGAGCGCGGCCGGGGCGCGCGCCTTCGACCTCCGCCAAGGTCGCGAGCCATGGGTGGTCCAGCGCGCTGGTGAGCGACATGCGCGCGCTCGGGGAGGACGCGAGGAGCGCGCGGATGGACCGCTCGGCTGTGTGTGTGTGTGGGGGCGTGTCAGCTCGTGTGGCCAGGAAGAGGGAGGAGACACGGACCCTGTTCGCTCACGTCGCACTCGTACAGAAGCGTCCGCTACACCCGGCGGGTCACGACGATGGTGCGGATGTCCACGTTCGGCGGGTCCGTGTCGAACGGGGTGCTCTGCGTGAGCCCGATCAGCACGCAGCCTTCGATTGCGTCGCCCGCACGGACGGACATGCCAAAGACGCTCACGCCGACGCTCCAGCTGTCGAGTCCCTGTCCAGAATGTTCTCCTGCTTCAGGTCGCGGTGAATGATCTATTGATCATGCACGTACTGCAGAAAATGGTCGGAGGGCGGTGAGATGGTGAGGAGAGAGGTGCTCACAGAGAGGGCGTCGCAGGTCTGGTACGTCTTCCGCTGCGTTTCGGCCCCGTTGTAACGACAGTGAGCGCATTTGCCAGTCGTCAGGCCTTCAGGCCTCAGGGCTGATCTGGAGGGCGTTGTCGGTGAGTGGTGCAGTGCGGCGCTGGGATCTCACATACTCGCGAACATCCCGCCCATCGAAAAGCCGGCGACCTTGACCGCGGCCCGCGCGGAGTAGACCCCGTCCTACTCGATCGAGTGCGCAATGCGTTCCGCCTGCAAGCAGCTGCGTCGGTCAGTTGGGCGGGCGTACAGAGGAGCGGGTGCGGACGCACTGATGGCCCGCGAGCCTTTGTCGGGCACGATGTCATTAAGGCGGGGCTTGCGTCCGAGCCGGTACGTGCGCTGCGCCTTGGAGAGGTCGTTTCGGTTGATGTGCGGGCTCGCGGCGTTGCCACAGGGTATGAGCACGCCGCGCACGTGGGTGGTCGGTCTGGGACGCATGCTGGGTCTCCGCCTGTGTTTCGAGGGGCGTGTCTCCTCCATTGTGGGTGGCCAGTACCTATCCCAGCGAGGAGCGAGCGCATAGAGCGGCAGGAGAGGCGTACACGAGCTGTCTGGCATCGATGACGTCACCGTGCACGACACGTCCGCGTGCGGCGTCAGGGAGAGTTCAAATACCCTCTTTACGGCGGGTCGATTGCAGCCGATCTCGAGTAGACGAGATATCCGGGGGAGAGGGGCCAGGCGTGCACCACAGTAGATTCTGGCTACGGTTGTGGGAACGCTGGATGGAGGTGGAGGCCGGACGGGTTCGAAGACGAGAGCACCGCGTGCGATCTAGCGCGCGTTGGTCTGCCGTCTACACTCCCTCCATCCCCGCGTGCACAAGTACACCCGCGCGCGTCCCCCTCTTCATGCGCCGCGTGGAGGCGCCTATCTGCACCACTCGCCCAGCGGACTCACAAATCCTTTGTCGTAGCAACTGCAACCGCCACCGTGCGGAGGAACGTAGCCTCGCCAGCAGCCGCGGCCCCGTTGCGAGCGAGCACGATTTGCGGATAGGCCGGTCGAAGCGAACACGGTTCCTCGGCCGGGGAACGTGGCTAATGCAAAGCCGGTGAGGTGAAGGTACGCCCGGGCGGGTATGTTCCTGTGTGAGTGAGCCAGGTCAATGGACGGAAAGTTTCGTCATGGTGATGGCGGGCACTCACAGGGCGTGAACGATGGGGATGATATTGCAGGAACGAACAGGAAAGAGCACGGTTGCGTCTCCACCCCGCGCGCGACATGATCTGACGCATGTCCGTGCGGCGCGAGCACCCTGACGGCTGCATGTACTGGTGTGTCATCCCCCGCGGAGGCAGCGTCGCCCACGTTGGCTGGGGAGGCTGGTGCTGCTTCAGGTGCTGCTCTACTCGGGCGACGGCTCCCGTCCGTGCTGGCGCGAGTGTGGGTTCGGTGGTGCGACGACATGTAGTAACCCGCGGACGGAGTCGGTGGGGCCGCGAACGACCCCGATTGGTTCCCGTATCCAAACCAGACCGGCGATCCCACAGGCGTAGACAGCGAGTGAGCATGGTCTGCGCGTGATTCGCGGATCGCGGCGACTGCGAGTGGCCCTGCGGACGAGTGATATTGTTCCGGGTGGGTCATCGGGGGCTGCATTACTACGTGCTTGCTGCTCAGCACGCCGAGGCTCTTGCGGCGTGGACGGCGTTGGACGAGGGCCTCGCGTCGCTCGACAACGCGCGCACGCGCCGGTTCGTCCTGCGTGTGTCGGGCCCGCGCGACGCAGACGAGGCGTGTCCCGCATGCGGCTGTGGCACCCCCTCGCGGATACGCGGCCGGCGGTTCTGGAACTCGTGGTGGGCAAGGAGCGGTGCGCGATGGGGACGGCTCTGCGGGGGGCGTTTCCGGAGGAGGAGCGATGCTGGGAGAGCGTCACGGAGCTCTCGCTCGCGCTGAAATTTGACGGGACGCACGAGCGGGCGCCGTGCGACGTCGTGGTGCATGGTCTTGGATCTTGCATGTTTGAGTGCGCTTGTGGTAGGAGACCCTGGCAGGCCTGCTCCCCGTTGTCGCACTGCCAACACTCAGGCTGAAGGTTTGCGGTGGTGCGCTTCGGCCATCAAGTCGGAGGGGTTCCCGAACGCCTGACGTGCCACGCCGCTGGTGACTGTCACGACCAGCTGAAGCAGGTCTACGCGAAAATCAACGTTGTCGTACCCTTGCCAGAAGACCGTCATAGAAAGGACAAGAAGCTGAGGGCCTGTGAGAAAGTCTCAGCACTGTGCGTATGCGTCGTCGTGAGCGCAGGGAGCATCCGTCGTAGGCACGAGTGAGACTGGAAGTGTGCTGGCACCGTCTGCGCTGAAGCTAGGCGCGCGTACCGTGCAGAAGCGAGCGAGCTGGGGCTGGGACAGAACGGGAGGCGTTCGATCGGGACGACGGTACGAGCGTTGTGCGTCTCGTTCTGCGAGAACGAATGGTCCATCTCGAGCGCGAGCATATGCTGCACATTCTCTGCTTGGACGTGATGTGAGCGTGGGATGTCGGTGTAGGGACGTTGGGCACCCACCTCGGACAGGGTCACATTCAACTAAGACCGGGTGTCCTGGCGCGTTTAGGGTCAGGTGAGGCCAAGGGACGGATGATTCGACGGCGACGGTGCCGTCTGGTGCTCCCCTGGGTGAACACGGCTGATCGCAGGACGTGGTCAGTGGGGAGGACAGACGTCGGGAGGGCACAGACGCGGTAGAAAAAAGGGGTCTGAACGGTGTGAGAGTCGGAGATGGGGGTCAAGTTGGCTGGGGGGAGGGCTGGGAGGATGAGAGGGTAGATGAGCACGTACGAGTGGTCGGCCGCAAAATCCGTGCCAGGTGGTAACGACAGGCATTGGGAGTAGCGGTGTGCGTCTGGTTGGTTTGCACACGCCCGCTAACGGGTTCGTGCACGATAATGCCTGGCGGGGGGGAGTGCGTCGAGGGCCGATGTCTTGCTGGGTGCCGCTGACTTTTGCGCGTTCGTTGGCAGAGTCGCACAGCTAAGTGCCGGAATTCACGGACGAGACAGCCGAAGAGGCATGGAGGAGCAGGGCAGCAATGGCCGATGGTCGACGGGGCGAGAGGCTGCAACGCTGTGGGTAACGGGCTGTGTCGACCGCGGTATGCCCTGGGACGCAACAAACTGTAGGTGAGTGTGTCGGGCGAGGTCTTGACGTGTCGAGATGGGCGGGTACGCCGTGGATGAGGCGTTGCGTCGACCGCGGTGCGCGGGCCCTGCTTCGAGTCCAAGGCTGGTCAGCAAGCGCCAAGCGCACGAAGGAGGCGTCACGGCAGGCGCTCGATTGCGTCATGCGCGCGAGGCCGCGTCGAGCGAGTTCGCGCCTTCTCTGCCCTCTCGACCGCCTCGCGCTCTCTCAGCAAGCGTCTGGGCGTCGAGAAGAACACCGAGTCCCGCCCTCTGCGTTCCGGCTCTCCGTGATCAAGCTCAAGGTCCGCCCGTCTTCCTTCGCGACCAACCATGCCTAACGTGAAGCCGACACTGGACACAGTAGCTGTACATCCGGCACAGTTCGTCTACCTCCAGAACAAGCCATCACCAATGCGCTCAACGAGGTCCACGCGAGACGCGTCTTGCACGGCGTCGGCCTGTGCACACGTGTCTTCGACCTCGCGGAGGTACCACAGGGCAAAGTGCGGCACGGAGATGCATCAGTAATTCGTCCTCTGTCTGATTTGTCAGAAAGTCGGACTTTTGGGCTGTCCGACATCTGACCCTCATCTGACACATCCGACCATCCGAATTTTTTGGTGCTCAGCACCCATTTGACCTGCACTGTAGCGTATACACCATCGAATTTCACACAATTAAGAGACTTTAACGATGATATATTGTGTTAATGCTACAGTGTACATCCTAGATACAGGCACAAGTGGTCCAATACATGCTCGTACGACAGAATCCATGCCATCGCCCACGCTCCCACTCCCGCTGTCGCCAGGCTGTGCATGGTGCCATGCGAGCGCGAGTGCGTGGAATGGCCGGGGCGGGATGTGCAAAACGTGAGGACGGGATGCAAGTCCACGTCACAGCGCTGGACCTCGGACACGGCAGTCCGAGTCCCGCCAGTCGCCGTCAAACCTGCTGTTGTTAAATCAGAGACGCACGCTCGACGCGCCCACACCAGTGTTGAACGACTCACGCTAGTGCAAAATGCCGATTTGGCCCACGGACGATGCCGAGGGTACGCGGGCAAGTGCACTGGGGCCCGTCACGTTGTTGGGCCAGGTGGATGGTGGAGGGAAGGGCACATCGATGAGGGCGTGGCACATAAGCCCCATCGCGACCGGCCCTGGGGGAGCGCGGGGCTCGATTTGGCGTGGGCTGTCGTCCTATTCGCGTTCGCAGTCCCTCGTGCAGCCGTGGTCGGAGGGCGGTTCAAGGTGTGGAGAAAGGGAGGAGAACATCGGGGCGCACATCCAGGAGTCACGCTTGTGTTAGCATCTCAAGCGACGAGGTGGGGTGTAGGCTGACCTGAGCTCCGTGTGTGCGCTGTGGACCATCGTGCCGCTCGAGTGCTGCAGGCTGTCGCTCTCCTGTCGGAACAGTGTCGCGCTCCAGGCAAGCGGCGGTGAGGCACCCACGGTGGCGGGGCACCACTGCGGCCATGTTTATGCTCGTGTCGGCACCAGAGAGGGAGGGGACGTTGGAGTTGGAGGAGTCTTCGACCGGCGCGGACGCGGGCTGGATCGCGGGTGGAGTGTGGGCGATGGAGATGGGGATCGGTGGGTGCGAGCCAGCGCGAGAGGCGCTCTGGGCGAGAGTTAGGCTGCAAGAGACAGGGTCCACGGTGGAGGATCGCTCTACGCGTCCGTCTATTCCTTGGTGGGCCCAAGTTGGTAGTAGATGATGTCCAAGGTCGGCGGGTGTGGGTTCCGCAAGTGGATAACGAGGGAGATGCCAGGGGCGAAGAAGGGAACAAAGGTTTATGTGAATAATACGCACAGACAGATGAGGTGGGTACGCACTTTGACAAGGTGTTCCGTCGCCATCGAGCGAGACGAGGAGTATGGCCGAGTTCGCGGACATGTATTGAGGTCACTTGAGACGGGGCGTGTTCGGTTGGAAGATAGTGAGAGGCGGGCGGGGGAGGGATCGGGGCATTATGCGCACCATTTGGCTTGGAGAGTGGACAGGCGAAGAGGCGGGCCCGGGGGAGGAAAGGTCAAGGGCGACGACAACGACGAAGAAGCAGTACTAGTGGTGCTGGCAGTGCCAGGCGCTGGAGTCCACGCGACGGCCCGCAGCGCGCGTTGGTTCCCACGGGTCCCCGAGGCGGAGCCGCACCTCCGGCTGCCAGCGCGTCGCCGACCTCCCACCTCGTCCTCTTCATCTTCGTAGCCCGTCCTCTTGACCTCGCCCATCTCACCCGCCCTTTTGCACTCGGTCTCACCCACCTCGCGCGCGTCATCCAAATAGGTCGCCACGATCCCCCCACCGCTAATCTGCATTTGCAAGCTTGAGTAGGAGAATGAGCTCCTCCCCTACGAGGTCGAGGAGCCCCGTCGCCAGCCCGAAGTCAAGAACACTCGAAAAAGGTTCCCATGTGAGTCCCTCCGCTTCCATTTCGACTGCACACTCGTACTCAACGCTTCGTGAATCGCTTCTCCCATCTCACGCGCGCTCGAACGTCTCGCCCCCGGGCCCTGACGCAAAGCGGTACGGGCACCACTACCCGCCCGGGCGCGACGGCGAAGTTGGGGACATTGCAAACGCACCCGTCGTCCTCTTGTCGCCTGCCACGTCTCCGGCCGGGTCTTTGCCGTTGACGGCGTGTGTGAGCACCTGCGCAGGCAACTTGCCAGGCTTGACTGACACCCAAACAGGTGCCCCGCGTAACGTTTGAACAGCGTCTCTCCCGGGCAGCGGGCTCCTGCCTGCGATGTTGACATCTAGTGGGACGTCCAGCCCGTTTTTTTCGGTGAGTGCTCATCCCGTCTCTCTCATCCATGACGTGAGTTTTCATCCGTTTATTTTTCCCCGTTACAGGACCGCGCTGGACTCGCCTCCATCCACCCTCACCTCCACCCTACCACCTCCATGATGCCTGCCCCATCGCCCCCGTGTCGCCGCCCACGTCTCCTGCGTCACCCGCCTCGCCGCCATGTTGCCGCCACGTCGCCCACGTTGCCTGTGCACCTATCTCGCTGGTGTCGTTCCCGCCTCCCCGTGTCACCTGTCTCGTCCGCGCTAACGTTGCGTGGAGCTCAGGCCTCTGATGCAATGTCCTGGCCCTCACGTCGACGGACCCTGCCACGGCCAACTTCCGCGTCGGCCTTGCATGGATCGTCGCTGCCGAGGCATGCAGGTTCACATTCCACTGCACCGTGGTGTGGCGATCGCGCTTCCCCTCGCCGCCCCCCTCATTGCCTTCGCGGCCGCCACGCGTATGGATGGTGATGCCGGACAGAGGTGGGCCCGGGAGCGGAGGTGGGGGTGTGGGCCTGGAGCCTCCCACAGGTGTGTGCACATGTGCATAAGTGGACGAGTGCGGTGCCGAAGATTCGGACGTACCTTGCATCGCCGAGGGAGCTCTACACGCCGCCATGCTCACCATCCATGTCCCAGGAAGGTGTACGGGACCTCGATTAGATAGTGTGACTATGTACTCGTATACAGGACTTGATATACGCATTTTTACGTCCCGCTCAGGAATGCCGTTTACACAAGTCAGATTGAGGTCAGAAGTCAGATTGAGGTCGGATTGAGGTCAGAATGTCAGACTACGAGGATACAGCAATGTCGGATGGCAAATTTTGCAAGGTCGGATGTCGGACAGTCGGACAGGTCAGAAAGGGGTCAGATTGGTCTGTACTGACATTTTCAGACCCAGTCCGACGGAGGAAGAATTACTGATGTGGATGTCTGTGGTACAAAGATCGGTGAGTCTGTCTCGCACTAGGTGGAGATACAACTACCAATTCTCTGCGTCTTCCGTCCCTCTGGATCCGAGGTCATTCTCGCCAAGGTCAAATCCTCGGACGAGGTTGGGGCCCGATGTACGTCTCTTCGGCCTCGTTCTCGCGCCCCGAAGCTCACTCGCGCCCAGTGACTGTCGGATTCTTTGGCGACATCTACGTCCCCCTTGTTTACCTGCCGGACCCCTGCGCCTTGTAAGTGCCCCCCTATCTAGCATGTCTTCCCCGACACCTATCTCCGTCCGCCCCCAGCGACCCAGAAGAGCGAGCACATTTCCGGCTTCCAGGATCGGAAGCAACTTGCTTGTCGCACGAACTCCTCGAGTTGCCCCTGACGGACCGGATGTGCATCAACGCCGGCGATGTCCTCCGGGTGCGCGTCGAGGCAGACGGGTTCCATGACGATGAGCTTGGTCCGCAGAAGACGCGTGAGGGCGTTGAACAAGCTCTGAGCGCCTTCCCTGCTTCCCCCTGTCGGTGAAGAATTGCTCATGTATGGTTCTGGTTCCAGTGCCCGATGTCAGAACAGTGACTTGGGCCTTGGAGGAACGCTGGCGTCGAAACAACGGACGGTGGCTGACACGTAATCAGACCGCACCATGTACTTGTTGTTTGCTCGTATCCTTCGATGACATGTTGTGGTCTCGTTCACGTCAACCATGGTCAGCATTGCTGACTCGAAAGAGGAAGCGGAGCTGGAGGATGAAATTTCGCGTCTGATTGCCATCACAAGCCATTCCGTTGAATAAATTCTCTGTTCTCGCCATACAGACATGCGCGAAAGAATGAAGCCCGGGACCAGTCGCCTCACGTCCTCAGGTAGTCCTGCGCACGAAACGCCATCACTTCAACCCGTGCACGACGAAAATCTACGGTGTGCGTGGTATATCCATGGAGGCGGCCGGCGAAGTGGCAGGGGCCGTGTCGGGCGCCATGGACGTTTCGTGTGGAGTGGCAACAGCATCCACCGTGGCGAGAGAATCCGCAGGGCTGTGAGGCGGGGTCAGCATCGGGAATCACAAAAGTGGCAAGGGTGGATACGAACTCGGTGTGTTTCTCCGATTGAGGGTCTCCAGTGGGAGTCCCGGGCGCGCCCGGTGGAGCGCACAGCGGGACCTTCGACGTGAGATCGAGACCCCCTTCCCCCTCTGTAGCCGTCGGTAACGGCGGTACGACCCCCTCATGTTGCCGTCAGTAACGGCGATACGAGTTCGTACGAGCTCCGGTCGTGTAGACCGTCGGTAACGGTCGTACGAGCTCCGGTCATGTACCCCGTCCCATACGGTCGTACGAGGTCCCTAGAAGCAGCATACATCGAAATTGCGGTAATGCATATGGCACGTAGCCACGGCCATTCCGAGCACATACCGACTTGTATTGCAGCCGTGCGCACCGGGGTTAGGGCACGGCAAAGGAAACAGTACCGGAGCTCGTACGAGCGTGTACCCCGTCTGGGACTGTCGTACGGGGTCCCCAAAGGCGGCACGCACCGGAATTGCGGTAATGGATGTAGTACGTAGCCACGGCCGTTCTGAGCACGGAATGTCTTGTTTTACGGCCATACGTGCGGTGGTTACCCCGCGGCGATGCAAACAGTACCGGAGCTCGTACGAGCCTGTACCCCGTCCGAGACGGTCGTACGAGGTCCCCAAAGGCGGCACGCACCGGAATTGCGGTAATGGATGTAGTACGTAGCCACGGCCGTTCTGAGCACATACCGACTTAGTTTACGGCCGTGTGGGCGGTGATTACTGCGCACCGCGGAAAACAGTACCGGAGCTCGTACGAGCCTGTACCCCGTCCGAGACGGTCGTACGAGGTCCCTCAGGCGACACACACCAGAATTGTGGTAATGGATGTAGTACGTAGCCACGGCCGTTCTGAGCACATACCGACTTGTATTGCGGCCGTGCGCGCCGTGGTTAGTGCACGGCAAAGGAAACAGTACCGGAGCTCGTACGAGCTTGTACCCCATCTGGGACGGTCGTACGAGGTCCCTCAGCCGGCACGCACCGGAAGTGCGGTAATCCACGGCAATCTCGGCAGTCGCCTCGGTATTGCAAAGGCATGGACAGGTGATGTTTCCCTAAGGGCTTCCGTGGTGGTGGTAATAAAACGCGACATATCAGGAGCTGTGTTAAAGTGATGATTAAGAGCAAAATCACACAAGTAGAGCTCTACAACCAGGAAAGCCTTGTTATTACCGGAGGTTGTGCGAGTGTGTCCCCTGCCCAAGACGGCCGTACGAGCCCTGTCAGCCGGAAAACATCGGAATTACTGTGGTGTGTGGAGTACATTGCCGCATATTTCGGTTGGTCCGTTGGGCTACGGAAAGTACTGCTGCCTGCTCGATCCCCTTTCATTATACTGTATTTTGAGGCTAACCCATAGCGATAAGACTAGTGTATGCCATGCTCCTGTGTCTTCTTCAAGTGCGGCTCCTTTCCGGGTCTTCCACAGGTTCAAGTGCGCACATGATTTTGAGTAATCATTGACACCGATAATGTCTTTGGTATTGCGTATCATACGATTGAAACATACCGTCAGACGTCAGGTTCTGTGTTCACATAGCTAGTCCACTACAAAATACGAAAGCATTATGTATACAAAGCACGAAAGCATATTGGAAACATTGCAGTACTCCACAAACCAAGAAAAAACCCACTGTCATTTAACCACCGTGTCATGAGTCCCCGCTGTGTTCACGCTCGGAAACGTGCTTCAACAAGCGTTTGAAGGCGGGAGGAGCAACTGAATCCCCAGGCTCGTCGATATTCATCCTCTCATCGGTGGGACCCATGATAGGATTCGCCAGCTGACGCGTGAAAGCTGGGGGTGAGGACAAGGGGGTTGAAGGGACGGCCAGCCCACGCACGAACACCGGTGGCATAGGTTCCACAGCACTGGACAGTGTGCGAGTGAACACTGGTGGTGCGGAGGTCGGTGTTGGAGGGCGGGCCAGTTGCCGGATGAATGCCGGTGGCGAAGCGTCGGCAGGTGCGAGCGTTCGCATGAATACCGGCTGTGACGACGTCGGTTTGGACTCGATGGCGAGCCCTCTTGTGAAAGCCGGTGGTGGGCCTGGGACGGTCAAGGATGCCAATGGCGACTCGAGTGTGCGGGTGAATACCGGCTGCGAGGAGGAAGGTGTCGACGGAATGGCAAGCCTTCGGCTGAATGCCGGTGGAGACGGTTCGGCAGTCACGGGCATGGTGAGCTTCCGAGTGAATTCCGACAGTGGAGAGTCGGGCCTGGAGGAGCGCGCCAGCGGTCGCGTAACTGTGGACAGGGGGGAGGACGACGAGACACCACCCATCAGGCTCTGCCCTCCGGGGGGGGTGAATGACTTTGATGGGGCGGTCGAGGAAGACGACACTGGTTTGAGTGTCCGCGTGAACACCGGCGGCGATGTGGAAAGAGTTGTTGAGGGACGCGCCAGTGTCCTGGAGAATACTGGCGCAGCGACCGAGGCGGATTCCGGTGGTACTGAACGGTCATCACTCCTGAGTGAAGTGTCCAGTTGGCCCAATCCACCGAAGAACCCAGGTATCATGCATGTGACCTCCTTTGGGGGCGTAAAGGGGTCTACTAACCCGCCATACAGGTCAGAAAGCCGCGTGCCGGTCGAGGAAGACAACGGTGGTTCGAGTGCCCGCGTGAACACCGGCGGCGATGTGGAAAGGACTGTCAAGGGAGGCACCAGTGTCCGGGAGAAGACTGCCGGTGGAGAGGGGCCAGTGGAGATGGCAGGGCGGATTGGGGGGAGTACCGGTGAAACCGAGTGACGATCGGTCTGGTCGGAAGTGGCCGGTACTAGAGCACGCCTAAAGACTGGGAGTGACGGAGGAGGCGCCATATCGGTCGCCAGTGTACCGGAGAAGATTGGCGGTGGGGAGGGGGATCCTGGGCCGGCGGAGCCTACCGAGTGCGATACCGGTGATGCCGAGCGGAGATCTTCTTCGTCGGAAGTAGCCGGTACCGACCCACTTCGTACTGTGTCCTGCAGCTCCCACAAACTCAGCTTGTGGTCCTCCAAGATGGCCGGATTCTGGATATAATATAATTGTTAGAGAGGCAGAAGCAACTTTACATTTATACTTACTTGGGGATGGTATTCGATGATGGCAAAAAAGATTTCAAGACGATGCCTTTGATCTGTTTCACCCGGGAGACCTGTCACCTCATCGAAAACGTTCCTCAGAAGGCCTACAGCGATGGCAAGCCCAGAGAAGATAGGAACGTGTTGATCCTGCCGCTCCTGCGGATGTTCACGTAGTATCCAGTTGGTGCGAGTCTGGCGCACCGACACTTCTACCGTGTGAGCGATCCGGATCGCTGTTCGCTTGGCGATGTCCAGTAAGCCATTTTGGTCGTGTAGGGGGAGGCAATAACCGATCTTAATGGTATCACTTGCCATGTCGATGAGTACGAATACCCATCCGCCGCCAATATACCACGGGAGGCAGATGATGCTGTCCGTGGCGAAGTCACCTCGATCTGCTAGTTTGCTGAAGCGGTCGACCAAGTCAACCGGTGCCAGTTGAGTCATGATGGCGGAGTAGAGATGGAAAGGGCGGGGAATTTTGTCGGTATTGTTGTTAACGACGGCTATGACCGCGTCCATCAACTCGTCGTTGAGGTCGCGGTCGTCGGTGGTCAAGTGGGAGAAGAGGTCGCACCATGGATGTAGCAGCGCCGGCAAGTCGAGCAATGGGGCAGTTTCTACTTCGAAAACGGCTGCCTCGGCCTCTTCTTGTCGTCCATATTCGTGGAGCCACTCCAATCCACGCGCAACGTTGGACCGAAGGGTATGGATGTTGCGCAAGCGTCGCCACAAGTCCAAGAGCCAGAACGGTAGCGGGGTGCCGCGATCGCCGGGATGGATTACCGAACGGAACGAGCTCGGTAATGCCAGAACACCATCGGCCTTTGGTATTTGGATGGCAGTGCCGGCGGAGTAGTGGTCGACGAAGAAGACCCAAGGCGGCAGGTCTTCCGCGGCGACGGGGGGGCCGTCGAGTATGAGATAGGGTTTCCGGAAGCCCAGGACCGTGGGGCCACTCCAGAGCAAAACCGCCTGCCGAGAAGCTGGCGTACAGTCGTGGCGTCCGATGGTATCAGCTGTTGGACTAGCCTCTTCGGCGCTATCTTTGTCTCCCAGTGTGCAAAAGAGACGTTGGCTATGTCCTCGTACTGTCTGGTAGTTTCATTATCTGCAACCGATGTCAGCAGTGTTGAAAGACGTGGCATTGCCGACACCTACCGTCGACTGGGGATGGAACTGCATAGGACAGGGGATGAGATTTGGGTTGTGGGACTATAGAGACACACGTTACCTAGGACTCGAAGGTTGTATTTCATTGTGTTTCTTGCGGTGGTGTGTGTTGAGACAGAGAGAGAGGTTGAAATCGCACAAGATGGGTGAGGAGGAGCAGATGATTTACGTTTGGTTGGAGTGGGGGCAGTGGACGAGCTCCGGGTGTGATCCCGATATGGATCGGAACAGTATTACGTCATCAACGGCATGTTGAAAAACGTGGCGCCTGTGTTCAACTCTCCCACTTACAACCACCGAGTTGACCATCCGCACACGCGCCTCTACCTTCCAATCACTGCTTCCCCTTTCTCCCTCGCTACCGAACATCTACCGATATGTCCGCCCAACCTTCCCAGAACGACATGCTGACTGTGCGCCGTGCCGTCACCCAGATCCACTACGCGCTCCGTCACCTTCCTGCTCAGGGCAACATCCAGAATGAGAAGATGACGCACTGGTACAACATGTTCTACGCCGCACTCAACAAGGCGTACGACTTCCAGGCGAAGTTCCATTCAACCACCTGGCCCCGCTACACCCTCGGTGCCTTCTACGAGTACGAAAAATCCCAGCACGTCGCCGGATACGCCGGGGCTCCATTCAAGATCGTACCCATTGCCGACACTGCGGCTGCCCAGGAAGCCGGGTACACTTTCGATTTGAAGATGGTCGGTGATGACCATGGCGAGATCGACCTCTTGCCCGAAGACGAGGTCGACCTCAGTTGGTGTGACATCGGTAAGCATCCTAATTTCTGTCCTCCCATTCACATTTTTCTGATCTCATGGTTGATTAGAGGCCACAGTGACGAACCCACCGTCGACGGGGGATGGTGCGGTATTGTTTTTCTGCAGTACCGGTCACACCGCTAATCATGTATCCTAGGTGCTAACAAGTCGGGCACCATAAAGTCTGGAGGCGGGAAGGGCACCGGTAGTGCTAAGAGTGCCCAAGCTTCCGAGAGCATCGGTAGTGCAAAGGGCGCCGAGGGTACCGAAGGGGCTGGTAGGTCGAAGACTGCCGAGCCGACGAAGAGTACCGGTATTCCGACGGCTTCCGAAAGCGCGAAAGCAGCTGGGAGTTCCAAGGCTGCCACAACTGAGAAGAGCAAGCGCAAGAAGTTTACACCGAGGATGTCACGGTCCGGCAAAAGTAAGTCCATGCGAAGATCATCCACAGCGGATCTAATGGTACCATTCAGAGCCTGCAGCACCTATAAAGCCTGCGTAAGTACCGGACTGTTCCGCGATCACACAGTGAACTACGCTAACATCGCCACCAGCCTTCATCAGACAACCAAAGACAAGAAGGGCAAGGGCCGGGCGAACGTAGAGGCGAATGCCGACGACAATGCCGTCGCCGGTGGAGAAGAAGACGATGACGAGAGCGAGGAGGAAACCCCTCTCGAAGGTATGTGTTCCATCGGTAATTACCGCCACTCCCATGTACTAACCTCCGCTCAGAGGTACGAAAAACACGTTCGACCGTCAAGAAGGCGGTGTCTTTCATCACCCCCACCACGCCACCGGTGTCGAAGACAAGGCGAGCCCCATCTGCGACCCCGGAGCCGCCCAAGAGGTCCACCGCCACGCCTAAGAAGAGGGCAAGGAGCCAG
>NW_025954686.1:0-16300 GCF_022376455.1 Epithele typhae
CCGCGATACGGGCGCTTAAGCGCGGGAACAACCTTCCAATATAGTAGCAGGCAGAGAAAAGGCAAAGAAAAGACGAAAAATAATACGTAGGGCGAGTCCAGAGTCCGTTCCACGACACTCTTCAGCTGTATAAATGGTTGTTGTTATGACAGGGAAACTTAGTTGCTGTTATAACTATTGTTGTTATGACAGGGAACCTCGCTGGCTGTATAAACGGTTGTTGTTATGATAAGGAAACTTGGTCGTTGTATAAACAGACGTTGTTATGACAGGGAACCTCATTTGTTGTATAAACAGTCATTGTTATGACAGGGAAACTTGGTCGCTGTTGTAATTGTTGTTGTTATGACAAGGAACCTCGCTGGCTGTATAAATGGTCGTTGTTATAACAGAGAAACTTGGTCGCTGTTATAACTATTGTTGTTATAACAAGGAACCTTGCTGGCTGTATAAACAGTCGTTGTTATGACAAAAAAACTCGGTTGTTGTATAAAGGGTCATTGTTATAACAGGAACCCTTTGTCGCTATTTCAACTATCATCGTTGTTATAACAGGAACCCTTGGTCATTGTATAAATGGTCGTCGTTATGACAAGGAACCTTGTTTGCTGTTATAACTATCATTGTTATGACAGGGAACCTCATTGGTTGTATAAATGGTCGCTGGTTCACTGTTGTAACAATCATCGTTATAACAGGGGATGTTGTTGGCTGTCATTACCACAACCTAGTCAGCTATTAATAGCTTTATCTGTGTCAGTATTAATAGCCCCGCATAGGCACCACTACTGGTGGGCACTCTGGCAGGTATACTGGGCTGGAATTGGGGTCAATAGGTAGCTGCAGGTGAATATAGTTAAAGGGATGTATTTGGACTGGTCCAGGTAGCTGGAATAGGGGGAAATAGCTGGTATCAGATAAAGCTATTAATAGCTGACTAGGTTGTGGTAATGACAGCCAACAACATCCCCTGTTATAACGATGATTGTTACAACAGTGAACCAGCGACCATTTATACAACCAATGAGGTTCCCTGTCATAACAATGATAGTTATAACAGCAAACAAGGTTCCTTGTCATAACGACGACCATTTATACAGTGACCAAGGGTTCCTGTTATAACAACGATGATAGTTGAAATAGCGACAAAGGGTTCCTGTTATAACAATGACCCTTTATACAACAACCGAGTTTTTTTGTCATAACAACGACTGTTTATACAGCCAGCAAGGTTCCTTGTTATAACAACAATAGTTATAACAGCGACCAAGTTTCTCTGTTATAACAACGACTGTTTATACAACAAATGAGGTTCCCTGTCATAACAACGTCTGTTTATACAACGACCAAGTTTCCTTATCATAACAACAACCGTTTATACAGCCAGCGAGGTTCCCTGTCATAACAACAATAGTTATAACAGCAACTAAGTTTCCCTGTCATAACAACAACCATTTATACAGCTGAAGAGCGCTGTTGTATTAGTAAGAGACAACTGTTACTACCTTCTGTGACTGTTGTCACATTGCCCATTGACGATGACAATCATCAGAGAGGGCTTGTTATTTCTCCCTTTGTCGTTAACAGCGCTAGATACTTGCTGTTATAGCCCTGTGTTTAAACTGAGTTGCAAGTATTACAACAACAACCTGGGCAGGGTCTGCAAAACGGTTGCGCCAGATACGTGGGGAATTGTAATACAACAGTGGAAACCACACCTGGACCACCGCACTCGTTGTCCTGCGCTTTTGGTGGCCTCGCATGCAAGCCGACGTTGCGTGGTTCGTCAAGACGTGCCATATCTGTCAGACACGACAGCTGCGGCAAGTCCTCCCTCCGCCGACCATTCCGCGTCCCCCCGCTGCCCCCTTTCTTCGCGTTCACGCCGACGCTATGCACCTTCCCCCGGCGCGCGGCTTCAAGTACTTCGTCCACGCTCGCTGCGCACTTACGGGCTTCGCTGAAGGCCGCGCCCTCCGCCGCGAACTTGGCAGCGCCATCGCGGACTGGCTGTTTCAAGACATCCTCTGCAGGTGGGGCGCTCTCGCGGAGATTGTCACGGACAATGGTACGCCTTGGATCGCCGCACTCACGCACCTCAGCAACAAGTACGGCGTCCGGCACGTCCGCATTTCGGGCTACAATTCGCGCGCAAACGGCATCGTGGAACGACCACACTTCGACGTCCAGCAAGCCCTCTTCAAGGCTGCCGACGGCGATGCCTCCAAGTGGCCGCTCTTCGTCCCGCACGTCCTTTGGGCCGACCGCATCACCACACGCCGACGCCTCGGATGCTCACCCTACTTCGCCGCGACCGGCTGCCATCCCGTCCTCCCTCTCGACTTCGTCGAAGCTACGTACCTCGCGCCGCCGCTGACCGGGCTCCAGTCGACCGAAGAGCTTATCGCCTCGCGTGCTCGCTCACTCGCATGACGTCAAGACGACCTCGCCCGCATCCACTCCAGCATCTTCGCTGCTCGAATCGCCGCTGCACGCAAGCTCGAGCGCGATCACGCCGCCGGCATCGTCGACTTCGATTTCAAGCGCGGCGACTTCGTCCTCGTCCGCAATACCGCCGTCGAGAAGGCGCTCAACCGGAAGATGCGCCCACGATACCTCGGACCCTTCGTCGTCCTCGCGCGTAACCACGGCGGTGCGTATCTCGTTGCTGAACCTGACGGAGCCGTCGTCGACCGCCCCATTGCCGCCTTCCGGGTCCTTCCTTACCTCGCTCGCACCACCATCGCCACTCCGTGGCTCAACGACTCCGCACTCGACGTCTCAACTGCACGCCTCCGCGAGATGGAAGCCTCAGATTCCCTCGGCAACGACAACCCCATGGATGAAGAAGACCTCGACTTCGGAGATGTGGAGGAGGAGGATTGTTATCAAGGAGATGACGTTGGGGAGGACGAGTCGGAGTTCAGGTCCCAGTAGGGAGGGAACTTTTCTGGTGCGCACTCCCGACTCGGAACCGTTCTCTCGTGCATTTTTCCCCCCGCGTTCAAGACGCTCTCCCATCCCCGGACTTCGTGTCCGGCGACTCCCCAATTTTTTCCTCGCGCATAGCTTCGTGCTTTGCTTTCGACGTTCGCGTTGAAATTCTCGGTCCCCGCGTCTGTACTCAGCACTCCGCCATCACTATTATTCCCCCACTTCCGCGCCTCTATCACACCCGGTCGTTGCTGTCGCTCCCCTTTGCTGTGCTGAACCCAGGAGGGTTCAGGTTTCAGTAGGGAGGGGGTGATACGCACGCACCGCCGCTGTACGGTGCACCACGACTACACTAGCGCCCGCGCGTCGCCGTCCACCTCGACCTCGCTCGTCCTCACGTACCTCGACCTCTCCGCCGTGCGCACCCATCGCGATCAGTCCGTGAGCATTCCATATCGACGCTCCAGCATTCCAGGCCAGGCGCGACGCCTACGGACACACCACGCCGCAGTTCACGCACAACCGAGGCCGGCACGGCACGCACCCGATCCACCTCCTCTACAGTACGCCGACCTCGTCCATTTCCTCATCTTCATTCACCTCCTCTTCTTGCACGATTAGTATGTCCTCCTGTTCTACATCTCGTACATTTCGTATTCTCGTATCCACTTCCCCTTCATTCTTGGTCTCGATTTCGTACATTTTCGGGTCTCGGACTGTACATTGATCTGTCTACATACTCGCCCCGTGCGTCGCATGTACTTAGGCTCACGTTTTTGCTTATTGATGCTCAGTTCACTCTCCCGCTCTTTCTGCGCGTGCTGTGTGCTCACCTCGTCTCGCCTTCGCCTTCACCTTCGCCTTCGACTTCGACTTCGCCCACGCCCACGCCCACGCTCTCGCCCACGCTCTCGCCCACGACTTCGACTCCCTTCGCCTTCGCCAGCGCCGCACGTGCGAGCGATCTCGTCTATTCATTCCGCGTCTATTCTCACATCGTCCTCCTCGCGCTCGCGCGATCCCCCGATCCGTCCTCCCTTCGCGTTCGCTCCTCACGCAGCGCGTCGTAGCTGTTCCCTTCCTTTCCTCCTCGACTTCCCGTGTCTCACGCTTGCACGAGCTCGCTCACTCGCCCTCATCACTGTTGACTCTTCGCGGAGTTGACTGCACATCAGCGCATATACTCTGCCATTGAGCCTTCGTACCACTTCCACGTCTGCGGATTGGTCGAGGACGAGGATGGGAGAGCGAGCCCCCGAGTGAATGCCGGTGTGGAGGAGGGAGGGGAGGAGGGACGGGCAACTGCCCGCACGAAGGCCGGTGGTGAAGTTTTCCCATTCAATACCGATTGGCGGCATTCCGGTGTTGGCGGACGTGCGAGCTGGCAGGTGAACACAGGAGGTGAAGGCGACCGCGTCGGTGGTGCATTCACTGCCGTCAAGCGGGAGTCAGGCGTTGGCGGATGCGCAAGTTGGCGGGTGAACGCCGGTGGTGAAGAGGACCAGGTAGAGAGCCTCCGTGCGAATGCTGGTGGGGACGAGGAGGAAGGGGAGACCGGACGGGCAACTGCCCGCACGAAGGCAGGTGGTGGGGTTGCCGCATTCACTGCCGTTGGGTGGGAGTCCAGCGTCCGCGGACGTGCCAGTTGGCGAGTGAACGCCGGTGGTGAAGCGGACCGACTCGGTGGTGATGCTGGACACGTCGAGGGGACTGTGAGTGGTTCGGTAAGGACCGGCAACCGGGGGGGGGCAACGCCAGTAGAGGGCGGTAATGACGAAACATCACGGTCGTCTTCCAACTCCCAAACACTCTTCTGGTAGCTGTTGGGATCGACATGTTTCTGCAAAATAGACCATCAGAAATGTCAAAAACATATTGCAGAGGGCGCATACTGTGGGGAGGTTTTCTAGGATCTCGAAGAATACAGCGATCCGGTGTGAATCCTCGTGTTCGGATGACATTGGCTTCGCCTCATCAACCACAGCCCCCACCAGAGTCACGGCAATGGCAACACCGGAAGGGAAGGGGGTGTCCTGAATCCCACAGCGAAACTTGTATTCCTGGACATACCAGTCCGTGCGAGTCTGGCTGACCGACGCTTCTACCGCATGAGCGATTCGGCTCATCGTTCGCTTGGCGACTTCAAGCTGGCCATCATGGTCGCTCTGGTGAGTGGTGTCACCGATGCATATATCACGACCGGGGATGTTGATGATGGCGAAGATCCAGTGGTCGCCTAGAATCCATGGGATGTAGATGATACTGTCCACGGTAAAGTCACCTTGAGCCGCGCGTTTGCTGAACAGGTCGACAAGATCCACGGGCTGGAGCTGGGAAATGAGGGAGGAGTAATAATGTTGTGTTCCACCCAGAGCGTCAGCTTTGAATTTCGCGACCGCTGTTGCCGCATCCATGACCTCGTCGTTGATGTCGCGGTGGTCGGTAATGAGGGATGTGAAAATATCGCACCATGGATGCAACAAAGCCGGGCGCAGGAAGATGGGCCAGATGGCTTCTCCAAAAATGTTGTAGTCGAGGTCATTCTGTTCTTGGAATCTGTGCAGCCAATGTAGTCCAGACACGATGTTGCGCCGGTGCGTGTCAATGTCGCGCAATTGTCGCCATAGGTCAACGAGCCACAGCGGTAGTCGCGTGCGATGATCACTGGGGTGAATTACTGAGCGAAATGTGCTTGGCAATGCCCGGAAGTCCTGCGCCTTCGGCAATGGGACAGATGTATGAGCAGAGTAGTGGTCAACGTAGAAAACCCAAGGGGGGAGCTCTTCGGTGGAGACCGGTGGTTCGGCTGAGTACGAGAGAGGGCTGCCGGCGGACCAAGTTCGTGGAGCCACTTCGGAGCAGAACTCACGCTTGACGAGGTCATATACAGTTACAGCCACGGAGGGAATCAGAAGCTGAATTAGTTTTTTGGGAGCCGTTTTGGCCTCCCAGTCTGTGAATGAAACATCGGGGATGTGTCGATATTTATGGTTACTTTCGGTCTCTGTAATCAGTGTCAGGACAGGTGTGCCACGCAGCATCACCGAAACGCACGGTTGGTCGGCGATGGAACTACAAAACCTGGGCGATTAGAACGGCTTCGCAACAATTTATGAATAAACATCACCTAGGATTCGGAGGTTGTACTTCATTGTGTCAGTGGCAGTGGAGGTGCTGAGACAGTGGGGAATGTTGAAACCGTGGGACTGAGGAAGAGTGGGTGAATTAGGTTTGGTTGGAGCGGCGGCAGTGGGCTAGCACCGGGCTTGATCCCGATACAGATCTCCAACAATTTTAGGCGATCAACCAGCGGGCTGAATGACGTGGCGTCTGCTCTGTCACTCTCCCACTTCCAACCAACTTCCGAACACGCCTCCCTGCTCATCACCGCACTCCCCGCATTCTCCCACCACCGAACATGTCTACCCACGCATCTGAGAGCGCCCTTCTGAAGGTCTGCCATACCGTTACCGAGATCCACTACGCGATGCCACACCGCCCCGACCCAACCACCACACCGGCGGAGAAAATCAAGGAGTGGGAGGACAACTTTTACAAGACCCTCAACATTGTCTACAACTACCAGGACGAGTTCAAATCCAATGTTTGGCCGCGCTACACCCTTGGCGCCTTTTATGAGTTCGAAAAGGCCCGACGCATCAAAGGATACAGGGCCTCGCCATTCAAGGTGGTCCGCATTGCCGACACCGAGGAAGCCAATCGTGCTGGCTATGGCTTCGACTTGGAGATGGTCGGTAATGACCGCGGTGAGATCCACCTCGTTCCGGAAGAGGACGTCAATCAGTGGTACTACCGCAGTGAGTATCCTGTTCTTGGCTGCATTGTTATACTCTCTCATTACCCGCTTGTGCAGGGGCCACATCTACGAAGGCGGCCACAACAAACCACGAACATGCCACCGGCGATGGTATGTTATTCCGGTAACGTTTTGACGCCTATGTCGCTGATCCTGAACACCAATGTATAGGTTCTGACAAGTCGCCCGCTTTTGGTGCGACGACTGCCGGCACCACCCAGACTACCGGCGGTGCGAACGCCGGTACTGTGAAGACTTCCGGCATTGCGAGGACTGCCGGTACGTCTAAGACTTCCGGCAGCGCGAAGACCGCTAGCACTTCGAAGAAGGCTGGCACCATCACCGTGCCCCCGGTGGTGAAAGGCACTGCGAAGGCTGAGTACGTTCCTATTGCGTCCTACCTCTTCTTTTGCGATATCATCTTGACGTTTCTTTACAATCACGCTGACAATGTATATACAGCAACGGCCGTCAGGCCACCAGACGTGACAAGGGAAAGGGTCGCGCAACTGTGGAGGCGACCACCGACGTAGACGACGACAATCCCGATGAGGACGTCAGTGAGAAAGGTGAAGGGGAGCCTTTGAAAGGTGCAGTGGTCGTCGGTTTTCATAGCCACACCTATTTTCTAACCTTCGCTCAGAGGTACGAAAGACACGCTCGGCCGCCAAGAAGGCGGTGTCTTTCGTCACCCCCACCATGCCACCCGTGTCCAAGAGAAGGCGGGCCTCATCGGTGGCCCCGGAGCCGCCCAAGAAGACGGCGTCGACGCCGAAGAAGAGGGCGAGGAGTCGTGACCCGAAGCGGACTGCTGGGACGACTACCGATGATGGCGAGAAGAGGGTGTCCGGCAGTGGTGGGGACAAGACCCCCAAGAAGGCAGTCAGGCGAGTAAATCGACCCGCTCACCCTGACCATGTCGCCCCCGAGAAGAACTTCGAGCCATTCCCCAACCGCAAAGGCCGCATCCCGATTTACGTGATTCAAAAGAACGGGGTAAGTGTACGAGATGCTTCGTCTCATACACAACTATGCTTACCATGTACACACCAGCCCAATGCGCACCTCCGGTGTGAGCGGTGCAAGACCGGTGGTACCGACTGCCGGATATTCATCTTCGACGGGTCGTACTGCCATGGGTGCCGCGTCAAGAAAGCGGCCTGTGACCTCTCGCCCATCGGGCACGGTAAACTTGGTGCTGCGTCATACCGCTCATACCGGGCCTTCGTTCAGTTGGCAAACCCAGCGATGTATCCTGACCCGGTAATGCTCTCCCGTCTCTTGTTAGGTCTCCAGGACTCGGGGCTCGTCGACTGGTACTTCGACTGGTACTAGGACTTCTACGAGCTACCAGAGGCGACGCGGCAGATGATGATCAGCGACCCGAAGTACCACCTCAATTTGCACGTGGAGGAATGGAAGACCCCGATTCAGAGGGTCGCTGGTGACGAGGAGGTGAATCCGGTACGCACAATCTTGGTATTCATTGTAACATCTGCTTATCCTCGCTCAGGATTCCGAGGACTACCCAAAACCTCGCAGGACAAGAAGGTCCGGCAGGGCTGTAAAGCCAGATGTTACCGGTGAGTACTGGGCGCCATCGCCTTCGGCAGTCGGCCGTCGGTAGTCAGCGGTCGGTAGTTGGTGCTTATGCCAATTTTCTTTTTAGTGGTGTGTCAACAAGGCAACGAGAGCGACGAAGACGACGCGAGCGACAACAACAACGACAACGACAACGACAACGACAATAGCGACGACGAAGACGGTGAGTTAGTCGTCGGATCGCACACATTGAATACCGGGATCGCGATTATCTACACACAGATAGCTCGGTACTAACACATCCGCCATAGGTCACCGTAACTCTTCGGAGCCACCGGCCAAGAAGAGGCGCATAAGTGGACGGGCTAAGTCACTTCTCCAAACGCAGCCCCGGATCCGTCCACCTTCGCTGGCATTGGACCCCCGGAACCTGCTGCCTCCCCCTCCTGGTACGTCCTGATACTCGCAACCTGGCGTCGGCTTATAGTGTGCCAGGTTTCAACTTCCTAAACATTCCGTTGACGACTCGCATTCCAGTCGACCCTATGCACAATTTCCGCCCAGACCCCCACGCACCTCTTCCCGACATTCACGCGACCATGCGAGCGATGCAACAGCAGATGGGTGAGATGGTGCAACAAATTGCAACCCTCAATGCCGCCGTCTTCAATGGTACATTCTACTTTCTATTCATATCTGCATGCCAACTAAATCATTTCGCAGCTCAAAACCAGACTGGTTTCTAAGGCGGGCCCTTCATCTGGCCCCCAATACCGAGCAGTACGTCCGGTATTCATGTCCACCCGGCAATAACTAATAAGCCTCCGGCAGTGAACCCGTACCATCCGTACAATGCTCAGTTCCCTGGTCACGGAGGTGACGCTTACGGTAATAACGCGGGCCAGGGTTACTACAACCCACAAGCTCCGATCGCCGGCCCTTCAGGGCACAGTCACCACTACATCCCCCATGAGGTGTTGCAGTCCGCTTCCCCTGCCGGTATGTGACCTTGTCTAACTTCACTCATTACCCACTTGCGCTAATACTTCATAGATCCTTTGCAGCGCGTCGATCCTCCGTTGAACATGGACTGGTCTCGGATTCCAATGCCGATCGGGGTTGCAAATGCCGAGTCCACTGCCAGGGGAAGCGGAAGCGTCGGGAACAACACCCTCGGGTCGTTACCGCAGACCGGTAGTGTCCCCGGTAGTGATGGGCCACTCCCGCTGCCAATGTGGCACTCTACGCCGATTGACATATTGGCTGCGCCCAACAGCGTCACGAAGTCAGCCCTCCCGGTATTGCCTCCTACGACCGACGCATCTGCCCCAACCACTGCCGAGCCACAGCTCACGGCACCCGTCACCGACTCCACCCCTGATGCCACTCAGCGCACCGTCTCCCCCTCCCCTCGTACTCCTGCCGCCACTATTGCTGTCCATATCAGTACCGCAGGCACGCCCTCCGCTCTTCAGGGGGACGAGGAGATGGACGATTCGATCGACGGAACGGCAATGGTTGGTAATACCGACGGCGACAAGGCTCAGGATCGCGATGGCACAACAACGCAAGCCGCTGACGCCTCCACTGCTGATGATGCCCAGGCCGCCGCCTCTAAGGATGGCAACGACGTTGTCGACGGCCCGAGGACACAGACCCTGACGCGGAAGGCGACCCCGACACCGACACCAGCCGGGAACAGCGCGAGGAGGCGGGGTCCACGGCAAAGGGTTCGATACAAGTGGCGATGCCGATAGCTCGGTACTGGCCGGTAATGACTCGGAAATGGGCAAGGTGAACTTACCCAACGGCACCGCAGAGGGACAGGACATGGACACATCTGAATGAGTACGAATGTAGATTACCCCCTCGGCCTCCTATTGTACGATGCCCTGCTTGTTTGCGTAGTTACGTCGTTTATTTTGCTCTTTGTGCGATATTTTACTCTGTATTAATTCACAGTCTCTCTGTTGCGCGTCGCCAAGGGCCAGATACGCCAATCCGAACGGCGCAATCACTGATCTCAAAATTTGGACATAGCTGATGATACGACGACCGTCACTCCGCGGTCATGACGAACTTGATTTCCGATCTAATTTCTGAATATCATGGTTCTGGTTATGAAGTCCGCTCTCGGCAACCATCGGTATACGAGGCACAGTCCTGGGAAACTATGCAGTGGGGAGCCCGGCCAAGAAAAGCGCAACAATCGGTATTTCTCGGTATACGACGAACAGCCCAGGGGAGGTATACCGGGACGAGCGGTGATCATTCACACACAGTAGGTAATGACTCTACCGGCCATCCGGTGATAGATTCTCAAGCCCGACAGCAGCTGGTACACGTTGCGCGATTGGTCTGCACTGTTCCGCTCGGCTCGGCCATTCAGACCGTGCCTGTACGTACCATCTTTGGCAGCCGCGCGGAGACGCCGCACCCGAAACTACACCTGCCATGGGCGCTACTACATGACTTGCGTCGAACATGTGAATTCATGCACTCTGCCAATACGAACAGCTGTTTAAAAGACCTTATTACAAATTAGAGAGTCTTTGAATCAGCCTGGCAAAATATGGCGGATTTAACGGCTGTTGATCACCCTGTATGTGATATGTCATAGAGAAATGACATATCTATCACCATGGACTAGGACATTCGTACGTACAGGCACAATGGCGGGTTAGCACCAAAACTATTTGTTCCAACTGTATGACACAAAAAATCCACTGCTTACACCCTCCAATACATGCCACACGAAAATTCTTATTTTGCTATCCTGAACATACACACCACAGCTTTCACAACATATCCACGCATTCCCGTGCCTGGAACACTAATTGGATATGTTACGAATGTCTACAGAAGCTTTGACTAGGAAGTTGGGACGGACCCCTGAAGAAATGCGTGTTATATTGCGTTTGTTTTTATTTCACAACATACTCAATAGCAATGGACCTAATCATTAATACATGGCAATAACAGCTAGGCCATTATCTACCAGTTCGCATCTACAATTTGCAGCAAGAATGGCGTTAAACGGATGAGAAATGGGGTGGATATAACACTAGTACCCAAGAAGAGCCAAGAGATGAAGTCGTCTGGTTTGCTATGCACTTCCCTTCCACAGATACGACAAAAACTCATATCTCAGCTCTCAATGGTCCAATCACCGAGGTTTTTGCTGCAATGGTACACTGTGGTAGACGGCATACAATATCTTGAGTTGTATAGTCCACTTTGTATTGAGCCACTGAGGTATACCATATGTCAGAGGGTTTGAACATATGTTAGTACACAAACCGTGTGACGTTTGGGATCCCGGATTGGTTCAGCCGGTGATTCCGAAATGTTAGGGGTATCGACACATACAAATCTACACCATCGCTGATACACCTATATCGTTGTTACCTTTCAGCATAACACACACCCGATACAGCACCTGTGTGAGCAGTTTGTGGGATGTAAAAGCAATCTGTGGCACACAAAAGTGTGTATGACGGTAACACCGAACTTTTGTGTATGACGTCGTTCGGCAGTTGGTTGCTACAGTTTTGAAAACACTCCAGTGAGCGGCATATACATCGCCTCTGCGCTCGTGTTGTATGCGTTGAACAGTCGGGAGGGTACAATGCTCTGAGTGTTGGCACGAACTACAGAGACATGCATTACCGGTGATACCGGTCAATACCGATCTCTTCCATGCAGTACCGATGTGACTGCCGGCATGGAACACCGGTGTACGCTCGCATTTCCGAAGGCCAAATTCATAATCGGTGTTCGTGCAAAGGTTGATCTGATTAGAATCGCGACGACCGGCATTCAGCGACAGCACAGATAGAAGACGTCAGATGAAGGCCACGTCCTATCATAAGATCAGTTGAGGCTCAGAACATGTCCACTCTCAGATCTCATCCGTGCAATCATGTCCCACACCAACAACAGTAGACCTGGTAGTGAGCTTCATATTCTCATTCTCCACACCATGCAAGATGCGTTGGCCGCGCGTTTACGTTACAACGCCAGCGACAAGATCTACCCTTTCTGCGAGATATCCTGTCCCATTCGGCTGGAACACCGACTATTTTCTGCTGTTGTTCGAGCTGCCGATCGCATTTCCGCAGCGTGCAGCTGCCAATGTGAGGAACCTCAATTTCTCATTCAGTGGACACTGGCTGAAGTTGGGCCAGACAATGTGGACTGGAAACTAGAGGACTACATGGATAAGACTCCGAAGACCCGCGGTGTGGCCACTGAGCAGCAAAAAGAGCGGCTCAACAAAGCGTTTCCGGTAGAGCCCATGGACAAGTCCGGCATTCCTCCGGCTATCAAAGTCCCAGCTACCATCACCGATTCAGTGGGTGTCATTCTCGCATGGGTTCTTCCCGACCTCCTCCCGGAGGACATGCAGGTATGGAACATTGGGAGATACCTTGTCCATTGCTGAGTGACATTTAATGCAGACAAAGTTATGGCAGTCAACTGACAGCCTTGCTCCAATTCTTGACAAGCCATCACCGAACACTGATTCATGGCGACTCTGGAAGGAGAACTTCAAGAACGACAACCACTCTCTCTCTGGTCTTCTCAGTATGGCACCTCAGATGGTTCCTCAGGGAGTACGTGTTATTATATACGTGGTTGAAAATACTAAGAATATTCTGCAGGGACGAAACGGGCCACAGCCCTCAAAGGGCTTCGCTGAGCGTGAAGTTCAAGAATGGCTGGAATGTATTACCGAAGTGGGCGCCATTCTCGATGCCGTGATGCAAATTGTCGCGCCTACCCAGTACCGGAAGATCACCGAATTCTTGAACGCATATGTCGCCCCACACATTCCTTGGCCGGTCACCGGCATTGCGCTGCAGATCATATGGAACCGGAAGACCACGTATCATCGTGACCAAAACAGCTTCCATCTGTGGTATGATCTCCTGGTCACCGTCGGCGACTATGGCGACCAGGCGTATCTTGGACTCCGCAGTCTTGGCTACTCGGTCCCATACTCTCCTGGCACTGTGGCCGTCATCCTGGCAAAATACGTGGAGCACGGAGTACCGGAGGTCCAGCACACTCGCGTCGCCATTTCTTGGTACAATCGCCGGGAGATGGTCAGGGTGTGGGGTGGGAAGGAGATGTCGACGACTGCCGAAACAGACGTTCAGTCGCTGATGCGTTCGGTGATGGACTCGGTCATCGGACGGGGTCTTTGAAGTGTACGAATACAACACGGGCACTACAGATAGATGATGTGATGAAATAACGGTTACTGGGTCTTCGTGCGCTTCCGTACTTGGCTACCCTCCCCGGTCGTCCCAGACCTTTGACGGGCCTTCTTGGAGTTCCGATCATTGCCGGAAGAGCCACCGGAGTTCATTGCCGGTTCTTCCGGCGCTGCGGCGGGCGGAGTTGATGTGATCTTGACCCCGGCCGCTAGACCGGCTGCAGTGACCTGGACTGCCCGAGTGGAACGCCGCTGGAACCAAGCTATCCATTAGCACACTGCGAATACTGCAGGAGTATACACTATACCGGGGGTTGCTGCGGCGGCTTCACCGTTTTCTTGGTCGAACTCTCAACTGCCTTCCCGCCGGTAATCCCCTCGGTAGCCCCCGTTTGTCCGTTGCCGGGCAAAGTGGACGATGAAGGGCCAGAGTCTAAGGTGATCACCAGCATTCATTATATCGTAATTTACCCAGTAGTCGCTGTGACCGAAGCACGCACCATTGTCTACTGCTTTCCCCTTCTTCTTCACTGGGCGTGGCATGGGACCGGTCCGTTTCGGTTTCCACCCAGCTTCGAGCGTCAGCTCCATCATATCGCAGAGGACATTCATGCGCTCGGGGAAGGATCCTTTGAGGAGATTACTTGCGCCGCAACGCAATAGCGTCAAGGCGCTCTGCCCGAAATCATCTCCGCTGTGAATTCCGGCGGAGGGGACTCCTCTCGGAAGTCGTTCGCTTGACGCGAGTCTCGGGCAAGGAGTCCAAACACCAAGCAGATCCTTTGCACCGAGACGCGGTCAAGATCCTCGCGGACCGATTGATCGCCGATCCAGTCGAGCAGTCGGACCATCTCTTGTGCGTCGTTGTAGAGATCATGACCAACAAACCCGTGGACGTTAGCCCATGTTGCCCACGGAGCGGCTGGAATGGGTGGAATGTCCACCTTCGTCTCGAGCTATGATAGTGATATTATTATTATGTCTTCGGCACTGAAGTCGCCCACTCACCGCCTTGGCTACACGGGTCAGGAGGTTCTGGTACTGCGTCTCGGCGCACAAGCTCTCGAGGAACGGGACGACCCCGCCGGGTTTGACACCGTACAGTGCCGGACGCTCCGCCGGAAGTACGGTTGTTCGACGCACAACCGGCGAACGGAGGCCTGACGGCGGTGGTGTCCTGACTTCGACGTACCCTGGGCCGTCATAGTCTTCCGACGCACCAGTGGGTGTCTCGTCAATACCGAGCGACTTCCGAACCTCATCACCGTCGCCATCCTCGTCTTCTTCGTTCTCCTGATCCTCCTTGTCGCTCGCGGTGTTGTCGTCGGAGTCGTCGTCGCCACCATCACCGGATCGGAGCTCGTCGAACTCATCCTCTTCCCGGTCCTCCTTATCAGCCTCCTCCTCGAAGAACTTGTCATCGTCATCCTCATCAGAAAAAGTTGCCCTTCCTTTTCCACTTCTGCCACGCTTCGCCATCTTGCCCTTCTTGCGACGCGTAGGCTTACCGGTTTCGGTAACGTGGTTGGGTGCGTTCTCGGTGACGTCATCACATAGGAGGGCTCGGTATTGACCCGGGATATACTCGGCAGTGGGCTTATACAGACCGCGCAAGAGGTGGAAGCGCCCCTCCGGAACTTGAAACACCTTCCCCGGCTCAGGCTCGGTGAAGTCTTCAGGTACCGGTAATGACGCCTCAGTCCGCAGGATGTGCGCAATCCAGTTCTTCTGAGCGATGACTGACATCTTGCTCATGCAGTCAAACTTGTCCTTGAATTCTGTCGTCAGGTATTCTTCCGGGATGTATTTTTCGAGTTCCAGTTTGATGGTGCTCCATGGGACAGAATTGAGCAAGACGCCGTCCCCAGTCGCGAGACCTATTGCCGAACTTTAGTTTGCAATCCGCATTAATGATATTCACTGACTCAGATGAAGACGGAAAAAGTCGCAACCGTGAGCGTAAACATCCTTTGTCGTCATCTTCTTCCCATTGCGAGGAGAACAATATGGCTGCGGCAGACCATACTTGTATTCAAACGGGACCGTCGTTGAGCGATCCCGCCGCTGCCGACGGAAGAGGTTGTGATCACGGAGCGCCTAATATTACGGTAATGAGCGGTAATACACGGTAATGTGCAGAGTCCTTACCGGGGGGCCCTCATCGCCGGCCATGCCGAGGAGCCTACCGAAGGTCTCCAAGCAGGCCACCTTCGTGTTGGTGTCCCAGAGCTCGTGCTTTTGAAGAGCAGTAGCATTGTCAATGTACTGCGTGGTATCGTCGCTGAGAACGGAGTCAATACACATTAGTAGGGCGACAGAATTTTCTCACAAATGGGTATTGACCTGACCGCCAACAGCTGGGCGGGTCGTGTATACAAAGACCGCTGCACCACAAACGCGGAAGATGAATTTGATAAACTCTTCGACGATGTGAACCATATTCTTGTTCGCGTAACTAACAAATAATCAATACCGAGGGCGGTACACATGCAAACCCATGCGTACTCTCGCTGAACGTCCGGAGGCGGCGGCTTCGTGTTGTACTCGGCAGCTAAATCCAGCCACTCCTCTTGCTCCTCCTCGTCGAGTAGCTTCCACATCTCCGCTGCCTGGCTGTTTTTCATGCCAAACGTCGCGTCCTTGCCCGCCTGCTGTTCAACTTCTTTGAAGTTCTTACTGTACCAGAGGCCACGACCGGTGAACAACCTGAGCCTGCACCAGTCCGGTGTTCCCTCCTGGTGGTCGGCAGTGTGGTTGCTGAACCACAGCGAACATTTCTGCACAGA
>NW_025954687.1:0-16293 GCF_022376455.1 Epithele typhae
AACGCGTGGGTGTACCACAATTTGTTCCATTTTGAGTCTGCGTTTGCGGGTTCAGCAGCTCTTTGGAGGCTGATGAGTATTTGGGCCCTGGTCTCAGCTGCATCGGGCGCTGTGGACGTTTTGTGTGGAGTGGGAGTGGTGGCCGCGTCAACTGCCGCGAGGAAATCCGCAGGGCTGTGTGAAGGCCGCGACGCAGCGGTCAGCGTCTGGAGTCCCACAAATGGCGAGGGTGGATACGAACTCGCGTTTCGGAGCTTGGTCGCTGTGTTCCCCTGATTGAGAATCTCTAGTGGAAGACAGCGCATCGGGTGGAGAGCACGGCGGGACCTTCGACGTGAGATCGAGGAGGCGATATTTGCACTGGTCCACCCAGTAACTCCGCGGTCCATGTGACGCCAGTCCTCCGTTCCAACGAGCTGCATGAACACGCGCTCCAGCGCTGCAACGAGCGACGGTGTGACCAGATGGCGGATGCCGTCTGGGGAACGGGAGTGGAGTTGGTGCATGTCGAGCAGGATCCCGTAGAGCCAGTTGCAGGTGTCGTCCAGTAATACAGGCAGCGACCAGTCAATCGTGTTGAGGAGTGTTTCGAAGGAGGAGAACGCGTGCGCGACAACCGGCTGGATCACAGTGATGCCGTCGCAATCGCGGATCCTGGGCGCCGAGTACTTGACGAGTTCCCAGATGGAGTCGATATTCTTGTACATGGATTCGAACTCCTCGGTGAGCACGCCTTGAGAAGGCAGGTCTGCGCGTCGGAGACCACGGTCGCTGAGGAGCGTTTGCATCCGGTGAGATACTGCGAAGGCAGCTGCGGTCACGGTGAGTGCTCTGACTTCAACGGCTTCGAAGGTGGAGTCGCAGACGCACCGAGGTGCAACGTTCCGGTGTCACTGATCTTCTGGAACGCGTCGTTTTCCCACAGTTTGTCCCATTCTGAGTCTGCGCTCGCGGGTTCGACCGTTCTTAGTATACTGACGAGCAGTCGGGTCCCGGTCGCTGCGTCGGGCGCCGTGGACATTTCGTGTGGAGTGGCAGCAGCGTCCACCCCCACGGGGGAATCTGCAGGGCTGTGAGACGGGGTCAGCGTCGGGAATCGCACAAATGAAGGACGGATACGAGCTCGGGTTCCGCAGCTTGGTCGCTCTGTTTCTCCAGTTGAGGACCTGCGGCGGAAGACGACGCGTCTGGTGGAGGGGCCCGGCACGGCGGGACCTTCCACGTGAGATCGAGGAGGTAACGTTTGCACCGGCGCACATCTACATCCTCCGGCTCCATTTGACGCCAGTTCTCAGTTCCAACGAGCTGTATGAATGCGTGCTCGAGTGCCGCAACGAGCGACGGTGTGACCAGATGGCGGATGCCGTCTGGGGAACGGGAGTGGAGTTGGTGCATGTCGATCAGGATCCCGTAGAACCAGTTGCAGGTGTCGTCCAGTAGTACAGGCAGCGACCAGTCGATCGTGTTGAGGAACTTTTCGAAGGAGGAGAATGCGTGTGCGACGAACGGCTGGATCGCAGCGATGCCGTCGCACTCGCGGATCCTGGGCGCCGAGTGCTGGACGAGTTCCCAGATGGAGTTGATGTGCCTGTACATGAACTTGAACTCCCCGATGAGGACGTCTTGAGAACGCAGGTCTGCGCGTCGGAGGCCACGGTCGCTGATGAGCGTTTGCATCCGGTGAGCTGCCGCGAAGGCAGCTACGGTCACGATGAGCGCTTCGACGGAGTTGAAGGTGAAGTCGCAGACGCACCGAGTCGCAACGTTCCGGCGTCACGGATATTCTGGAACGCGTCGTTTTTCCGCATGCTGTCCATTCTGAGTCTGCGTTTGCGGGTTCAGCAGTTCTTTGAAGGCTGATGAGTATTTGGGTCCTGGTCGCTGCGTCGTGCACCGTGGATGTTTTGTGCGGAGTGGTAGCCGCGTCCACTGCCGCGAGGAAATCCACAGGGCTGTGCGAAGACGCAGTGGTCAGCGTCGGGAGTCCCACAAATGGCAAGGATGGATACGAACTCGCGTTTCGGTGCTTGGTCGCTGTGTTCCCCTGGTTGAGGATCTTTAGTGGAAGACAGCGCATCGAGCGGAGGGCACGGCGGGACCTTCGACCTGAGATCGAGGAGGAGATCTTGGCACCTGCGCACAGGCGTGAAACCATGAGCCTCCACTCGACTCCAGTCGTCCGTTCCAACGAGCTGTGTGAACGTGTGCTCCAGCGCTGTAACGAGCGACGGTGTGACCAGATGGCGGATGCCGTCTGAGGGATGGGAGTGCAATTCGAGTATGTTGTTCAGGATACAGCAGAAGTGGGAGCAGGCATTGTCCGGTGATACGGGCGGAGACCAGTCAACTTTCGTGTTGAGGAGTGTTTCAAAGGAGGAGAACGCGTGCGCGACGACCGGCTGGATCACAGCGATACCGTCGCACTCGCGGATTCTGGGCACCGAGTACTTGACGAGTTCCCAGATGGAGTCGATATTCTTGTACATGGACTCGAACTCCATGGTGAGGACGTCTTGAGAAGGCGGGTCTGCTCGTCGGAGGCCACGGTCGCTGACGAGCGTTTGCATCCGGTGAGCTACTGCGAGGCAGCTGTGGTTACGGTGAGCGCTTTGACTTCAACGGCGTCGAAGGTGGAGTCGCAGACGCACCGAGGTGCAACGTTCGGGCATTACTGATCTTCTGGAACGCGTCGTTTTCCCACAGTTTGTCCCATTCTGACTCTGCGCCCGCAGGTTCGACCGTTCTTAGCATACTGACGAGCAGTCGGGTCCCGGTCGCTGCGTCAGGCGCCGTGGACATTTCGTGTGGAGTGGCAGCGGCGTCCGCCTCCACGGGGGAATCCGCAGGGCTGTGAGACGGGGTCAGCGTCGGGAATCGCACAATGAAGGACGGATACGAGCTCGGGTTCCGCAGCTTGGTCGTTCTGTTTCTCCGATTGAGGACCTGCAGCAGAAGACGACACGTCCGGTGGAGGGGCCCGGCACGGCGGGACCTTCGACGTGAGATCGAGGAGGCGATCTTTGCACGGTCCACATACATCCCCTCCATTTGACGCCAGTCCTCCGTTCCAACGAGCTGCATGAACACGCGCTCGAGCGCCGCAACAAGCGACGGTGTGACCAGACAGCGGATGCCGTCTGAGGAATGGGAGTGGAATTGGAGCATGTCGTACAGGATAAACCGAACCAGCAGCAGGCGTCGCCCGGTGATACAGGCAGGACCAGTCAATCGTGTTGAGGAGCGTTTCGAAGGAGGAGAACGCGTGCGCGACGAACGGCTGGATCGCAGCGATGCCGTCGCACTCGCGGATCCGGGCGCCGAGTCCTCGACGAGTTCCCGATGGGGCCGATATGGTTCCGCATGAACTGAACTCGCCCATGAGGACCTCTTGAGAAGGCGGGTCTGCGCGTCGGAGGCGACGGTCGCTGACGTGCATTTGCATCCGGTGAGCTGCCGCGAAGGCAGCTGCGGTCACGGTGAGCGCTCTGACTTGGACAGGGTGGAAGGTGAAGTCGCTGACGCACCGAGTTGCAACGTTCCGGCGTCACGGATATTCAGGAACGCGTAGTCTTTCCGCATGCTGTCCCATTCTGAGTCTGTGATCGCGGGCACAGCCGTTCTGTGCAAGAGGCTGTACAGCAGTCGGGCCGGTGGGGTCTTGTTATACTCAGATAAAGCGGGCGTACTCGGAGGGCTGGTGTCCTCGTCTCCCCCACCTTCTAGCATGCTGACGGAAAATCCACCGGACGCGTGCAAGAGGGGGACCATAAACATCTTCACCATAAACTCTGGCCAGTGGATCCAAGACCCGTGGAGGTCCGAGAGGCGTCCGAAGGTCCATTTCCGATACGACTTTGCAACCTGTGGGTCTTTGGATAGGCATATCATGGCCGTGTGCACCATGCTGGTGTTTTGAGAGCTGACCAACGCCCAGTGGACCGTCTGGGCGTCGAGATCGGTTGCGCTTCGTGAGACAATGGCCTCTTCGTCGCCTTTCCATACAGCCTTGTTGGGCTCTGGAAACCTCAACGAGGATGAAAAGTCGCGGAAGGCCCGCAATCTGTACCACCAGCCACTTCCGTCGTCGGTATACCTCTGGTAGAGGGTCTGAGAAAAAGAGCGGAGGGCACGGATTATCGAACAATAAACGAGCGAGTAGAAACTGAGAATGACACTCCAGAGAGAATGGAAGGCCCTGGATTGAGGCGAAAAGTAACACATTGAGGGATAGATCAAGGGGATGATCGTTGTGACAGTCATGAAGAGCAGGAGCATCCAGACGAACGTTGCAGTGACGGAAAAGACGACGACATCTGAGTGGAAAAGGAGGATGAGGAGGCCGACGAAGAACAGAATGACGGCGGCGATCAGAAGGAGAGGCACAAGCGAGATGATAGCAGGGATGTGCGCCCTTTCAAGGGTCGAGAGCCGGTAGATGCGGCGTCGTGTGATTGGTGCGGAGAACCCGTAAAGCCCGGTGTTGTACTCTTTGAGCCACTGCTTCACCATGATCCCGATCGTCGCCGACGACATGCTGAACGTAAGACTGGTGAACCAGAGCGCATTCACCCAAACGGCCCAGGTCTCGGGGCGAAACGGGGTCGTAACGATATCCCGGAACGCCAAGGCGGTGGAGTTGGCGAAGGAGGGATTGAGGGCAAAGCTCTTCAGCTGGGCAGAGACCTGAGTGAGTATCGCGTTGGTTTGATCGCTTGATTGAGGCTGGAGCATGGCAAAGGCGATGGTGTTGAACGCGGTGAGAGCGGCAGAGAACAGACCATCCTGAGCGATCGCGGGTAAGGGTCACTGCCGAGGCACGAACGTCGAGACGTACAAATGTCAAGAGACCGTCAATCTCCTTGTTCCACTGGTCGACGAGCTCATCACTATACTTCTCCACCGTCTTTCTAGTCTCGCTCCACGCCGCATCGATCTCCGCCTGCTTGAAATTCTTAGTAGGCAGTATCTATCGTTCAGATTATTCGGCATGTATCAATGCAAACGAGTGAGATGCGGGACGTACTATCACATCGCCGTGAATATCCGGCAGTTTCTTATCTCCTGCTGCTAGCGATGGTTCGATACGAGTCTGCGCACCCCATGAATGTCCATCTGGCTGCGTGTGAATGATATACTCACGGGTTCGATCCCACCAGCGTTCCGTTCCGTTCCAATCCCCTCGTTTGCCGGTTGTGGGGGCTGATCGATAGTGGGCATACGAGAGGGACGTGGAAGCGTTTGAAATATACCTTCTTGAATTCGTGAAGAATCTCCTTCAGCAGGGCGCATACATTGTCAAGGGACGCGTTCACCTGATCGAACTTCGTGAGTCATTGTAGGGTCTGAAAAGAGTGACATACATACTGGGGTCGTCCCGGCGGAGCACGTATCCTCGGGGAGACGAGCGGTCTCTGCCAAGTCCCGATGATCATCTGCGGAGGTTCGTTGAAGGGACGATTGCGGCGAGGTCTGGGTGTGAGTGCATCAGCCGGTCGTTCGCCTCATTGGGCAATTCACGTTTGTGCGCACCGGAGCGCGGGGTGAATCCTTGGCAGAGACGGTCGGCGAGGGGGGCATAGTGACTCGTGAGGCTGACTGGGATGGAGTTTTTCCTGAGCGCTGGATCTCGCGAGACGGGATGTGGGTGGGGACGTGGGCGGGGACTAGGACGGGGAGTGAGCGGGAGGGGAGCTGAAGAGAAACGACGGCCTACCCATGTTGGACGCATGCGCTGACCGCGCGAACTCGGCGAGGCGACGGAGATTGAGCCCAGCATCCAGGGAGGATCATCTCAGATAGCGTTATATGAATGCTCTCGTCCACGACGTGAAGTGCGAGGCGCTCCGTGCGGCGTATTCAATGCGTGCCTTGACCATGTCACCTACTCGCTGTCACAATCCAAGTCGGCGGTGTCAGCAGCTATTCCCAAACCCAAGAAAGACGATATGTACTCGAAGTCGAAGGCGGACCGGTCGATCGTGCTTCTGAGCTGCCTTGGAAAGCTCTGTGAGAAGGCGCTGGCGGTGCGACTCCACTAGTACTTCAACGAGGGTGGCACTTGTCGCAGTTCGGCGAGACGTGACGAAGCAGAGGCCTATGGTCGATGTCCGACGCTGGCCTCTGCTCGTGCATCAAATTCGCCGGCGTGGGCGCGCGGGATGGTCCGACACGTCCGTTTTCGCGTTCGACGTCGCACAGTTCCACCCCCGAGGGCGCCAGAGATACGCGCCCAGGTGGGCGGCAACGGAGCGGGAACGCGAGCGGTGCGCACCATCCTCCTCCCCCCGTCTGTCTCGTTTTCACGCTTTGCGCCCCGTTCAGGCGTCCACTGCCGCTTGGTGCCAGCCATCTCCTTTGCCGAATCTGCTTGTGGCGCCCACGACACGCACGACACGCGAGGATGGGATCCGGACGTGAAGAAGCTCGTCCATCCGCCTCACCCGCTTCACGCCCTCCACCGCGCACCCCGCCTCGGCCGAGCACCCGTAATCGCGGGTGCCCGGTGCTCGGTGCCGCCTTCCCCTCCTGCTTCGCCCGCCCGGCCTACCACACGTACGGTGGACACCTGCGGACGTCCACATGGGCGTCCTCTACTCGGAGATGAGGATGTTGGGGTCGCCGTGAGTTCCGGCGACCACTAGCTCGGTGAGTACACCCCGTTTTGTGCCCTCCACCTTGCTCTCCTCCGCTCTTGCGCGCGTCCTGCTTGTTCGCGCGAGCACGTCCGACTCCTCGTGGGTGTGGCACGGCGTCGCTGCCGGTGTCACTTGTCCCCCACTCTCCGCCTCACCCTCCTTGCCTCGCCTCCTCCGCTCCGCGCCGTCATGCTCATACATGCGGGCACAACCTAGCCGCGCTCTACGCGCTCGTTCGACTCGCCGGCGCGCAGCACCACGTCCCGCAAGATCGTCGGCAGGGCTCGCAGGGAATTGTGATCATCGAGGAGGTTGAGCGCAAGCAGTTTCGAGTGAGTCTGACACATTAGCAGGCGTTGCTGTACTCATCCAGGGAGCACCCTCATCACCTCTTACGCCATACACGCCAGTAACGGCACCTCTTACCTGCTGAAAGCTGACCTTGAATGTTTACCACAGCATCTCGCCGAACCCCGGCACCCGAATCCCAGCACCCGAATCGACTTCGGTGCCTCCGTGTTCATCGCTCCCTACCCCTATCTCCCCTCGCGCGCATCTCCGACAAGCTCACTCCAGGCCAGCTCGTGATGCTCGACCTCCGTCTCGGGTGGCAGTAATACCTCAAGCGAAGGCACGACACCATTCAGATGGACTGGCTCGGGCTCCCCTCGCACTCGGCGGACGGGCTATACAGCTGGTAAGACGCGTTCACCTCGTTCGGTGAGGGCCACGGAGGCGGCGAGCGTCACGCTGATGTACGTGGACCTGCGCACATGCTCGTCGCACGCGATCGCTTCCCCCTCGACGACTCCCGTCCCTCGTCACCTTCACCGGCGATGACACGACGACGCTCGTCGACTTCGATTCCGATCCGCCTCCCCGTTCCGCACGCCAGTGGACGGTCCTGAGCCACGGCGGCGGTACCGCTCTCCGCGCGTGTCTCAAACGCCAGCAGGCGCGCCCCGCCGCGAGGTTCTGGGGCGACAAAGCGGATGGGTTGAACGCTACGCACTGCAGGTCCGCATGCTCCATTTTCTCGCCCCGCGGTCGCTGACACCGTGCGGTCTCTTTCTCCCGACAGCACTGCGATGCCGGCACGGCCTTCGACTTCGACGTGAGGCCCTTCGCCTTGACCGATCCCACTCTGGCCTACCTCCAACTTGGTGCGTCAGAGCGCGGCGTAGAGCAAACGCACGACGACGACAGTGAACGCGGGATGCAGGCGTGTGCCGTGCCACTGCTCGTGCGCGTGGCGCGGTGCATGTCTACGGTATCGACACGATCGCGAACGGGCCTGCGGGCCTGCGCCTGCGTGTCAGGAGGAGTGGGGCTTAGACTAGTCAGAGGAGTTTATAGTTACAAGATAGCGCCTACGGTGCATATATACATGCGGTGCTCTACAATACCACTGTGTAATGCCATGGTGTTGAGCGCACGAACCTCCACGGGTTTCCGAGGGTCCACCATGTGTGTGCACGGGTTGGATGACCCGAACCGTACCCGAGGGAACCGTACCTGTGGTGATGCTACGGGTACAGGCTACATATGTATGATCCTCGTTCGCGCAACCCCTCCTTCTGCGCACACGTCGGCCTTCAGAACAAGAACCGCTGACGAAGGCTGAAGCACGTCCATTTGAATATCGTACTCCAGTGAGCATCCGGAGAACGTACGCACACGTACTTATGGGTATGTTTATTCGATAGAGTACGACAAGACGGAACACCGAAAGTTTCGGCACGAAGGCACGACAAGAACGTACATATTGAGCAATCTTGGGCGTCGCCGACGCGACTAGTCCGCACCGTCCACGTCCGCGACAGACATCGACAGCTCCGTCCGCAGCCGCTTTGCCACACGCGACTCCTCTTCGGGGTCGTCCTGCTCCTGCGTCTGCGGGGGCAGCGACGCCGCGTATCCGAATCCTTCGTCGTCACTCTCCTCCGGCAGCGACTTGCGCATCACCCCGTGCGCATCGGCGACTTCCGACCGGTGTGTCGTCTTCGAGCGTCTTGGTTTATCGCGTCGGCGTGGCCTCCTTCATTGCGTGACGCTCGGGCTTCTCCACGGGCTCCTCCACAGGCCCCCGCCGACCTCGCCCAGAGCCTCCCTGCCCACGTACGCATGTCCTATGACGGCGCCGGGAGTCCTCGCCGCCCGCCGCGCCCGCGACAGCACCTCCGACCGCCGCTGAAGCCTCCCACGCTGGGTCCCCTCGCTCGCAGCGGACCGCGGGCGCGAGAGCACGTGGCCGTGCTTGACGGGCGACGGCGGGTGCACGGGGAGGATGAGGCTCGGGGCGTCGAGGGACATGTGCGAGCCCGCCGCGGAGCGCATCCATGCGTCCTGCTCGCCGTCCATGCGGAGCAGCGACGCCGTCCCGGGCAGTCCCATCAGCGGGGCGGCGGGCGGAGGGGTGTGCTCGAGCGTCGCCGCCGGCGCACCGTCTGCGATGGAGGGGGCGGAGGAGCACGACTGAAGCGACACGCGGTGCGAAGCGCGGGGGAATCACGGGGAGCGGCCGGGGCGCGCCTTCGAGCTCGGCCTCGGTCGCGAGCCAAGGGTGGTACAGCGCACTGAGCGACATGCGCGCGCTCGGGAAAGACGCGAGGAGCGCGCGGATGAACCGCTCGGCTGTGGGTGTGTGCGGGGCCCAGGTCAGCTCGCGCGGCTGGGAAGAAGGAGGGCACACGCACTCTGCTCGCCCACGCCGCACTCGTACAGGAGCGTCCACCGCACCCGGCGGGTCGTGATGATGGTGTGTTTGGCGGGTCTACGTCGAACGGAGTGCGCTGCATGAGCCTGAGAAGAGAAAATGGTCAGCACACCCGGACGGACGTGCGTGGCAATGACAATCACGCCGACGCTCCGCTGTCGACCAGGATCGAGTACCCGTCCGGTGTGGGCCCTGGGGAACGCGGTGGTGCGCCACGACGCCTTGAGGTGCAAACGACGAATGGTCCTCGAGTCGAACGAGCGAAGTCGGACGGCGATTGCAGGCGGTTTGTTGGACGTTGGCGGGCATGGCGAGCGCGGGTGGTACCGTCAATTGGGCGCGTCCTCCGTTATCGAAAACACGCACGCCTGCGTGTCCGCCGCGGAGGGCTTGTCGGTTGGGACATCGGCTGGGATGGTGTCCGTGAACGTGTGCAGGCGCACGGGGAGGGAATCATAGGCAGCGGGCCAGAGATCGCTATGAGGAGGTCTCGGCACCGTGCGTACGTATGTGTCGTCGTTAGCGCAGGGAGCGTCCAGTCGTAGGCCTCAGTGAGACTGCGAGTGCACTGGCACCGACTGCGAGGAAGCTGGGTACGTGTACCTTGCAGAGGCGAGTGAGCTGGGGGTAGGACGGAACGGCAGGCGTCCGATAGGGACCACGCTACGAGTGTTATGCGTCGCGTTCTGCGAGAACGAATGGTCACGCTCGAGCGCGAGCGTGTGCTGCACATTCTCTGATTGCACGAGATGTAAGCGTAGGATCTTAGTGTAGGGATGTTGTGCACCTACCTCGCACAGGGTTACATACGGCCTGGGGCGTTCAGAGTTAGGTGAGGCCGTGGTACGGATGATTGAGATGTCGTCTGGCGCGTTCCTGCGCGAACAAGGCCGATGGTAGGACATGGTTAGCGCGGAGGGCGGGCGTCGGTAGGGCACCGACGCGGTGGAATGAAGGGGTGCGGACGATGGAAGAGACAGAGGAGAAGTGTTGGCTGGGAGAAGGGCTCGGAGGATGAGGAGGCACGTACGAGTGGTCAGTCGCAAGCACGCTCTGGGCCGGCTGACACCAACGGGCATTTGGAGTAGCGGCGCGTGTCTGGTTGGTTTGAACACGCTCGTTGAGGGATTCTTGGATGATGTCCGGCGGCGCCGGGGAGTGTGTCGAGGGTGTGGGGACCGTCAGACGGCCGATCTGTGCACGTTCGTTAAGAGAGCACAGCGATGCGCGGGAACTCAAGTACTCACGGACGGGACAGCCAAAGAGGCGTGCAGGAGCGGGGCGGCGATGGTCGATGGTCGACGGGTCAAGAGGCTTCGGGACGCTGGGGGTGGCAGGTTGTGTCGACCGCGGCACGCCCTGGGACGCAACGGCGTGGGGGCGAGTGTGTTGGGCGAGGTCTTGACGCGTCTACGGGAGCCGATACGTCGTGGATGAGGCGTTGTGTCGACCGCGGTGCGCCCTGCATTTGAGTCAGTCAAAGGCTGGGAGTCGGCGTGCACCAACTGCAGGCGCTCGATTGCGTCATGCGCGCGACTCAGAATCCAGCCTGGTGCGTTCCTAAAGTCACCCTCCTCCTCCTCATCTGTAGCTATTTCCTACTATTACTGACAAAAACTACCGGTAGGAGCGGCCAATGACATAATCACCCGCCTCCTCCTCCTCCTCCTCCACGCGTCGCAGTTCGGCGGGACGAGGCAGGGTCACAGCCTTCTGTGGTCGAAGCTGGCCTCGTGCTCGGGTATCACATTCGTCAAGCGTGGATGCGCGGGATGGCCCAGCGCATCTGTCCTCGCATTCGACCGGTACTACCTCGCACAGTTCTACGTACCCCTACTATCTCTGCCCCCGCCTCGCGAACATCGACCGTGCCCTAGTGAAGACGCGCAGGGGTGAGCGGCAAGTGGGGACGTCAGAGCTGAGAGCGGTGCGCACCGTCTTCCTCTTCCTCTCCCTCCTCCATCCGCCTCACCCGCTTCCCGCCCTCCACTCGCGGGCGCCCGGTGCCCGGTGCCGTACTCTCCACCTGCTTCGCCCATCCTGCGGGGGATGTCCACCAGGGGCTCGGAGATGAGGACGTTGGGGTCCCCATGAGTTACGGCGACCCCTAGCTCGGTGAGTGCGCCCCATTTTGTGCTCTCCACCTCTGCTTTGCCCCCGTCCACCTCGCCTTCCTCTCCTTTTGCGTGCGTCCTGCTCGTTCGCGCGGGCACGTCCAGTTCGTGGATGCGGCACACCGTCGCTGCCGGTCTTGTCCCCACCCTAGGCGGATGGGGTGTATTGCATTAGACCCGCGTCGTCCGCGGAGAGCTACGTGAGTTCTTTCCTTACTGTATGCGCATGTTGTCCTCAAGAGATGGACTTTATTCGCTGCGCATAGCCAAGATCGTGGAAGTGTGCGGCCGAAGCCGTGCGCAGGTACGTGTTCGCAATTTTTGAGCGCATAATACCTACCTTGAGTATGTATACTGTACACCCAGGTTACGGCTTTCTGATGAGCGAGAACGCGGACTTTGCGGAGCGATTCGCGCTGGGGGGATCGCGTTTATTGGGCCTCCGGCGAGTGCCATCGTGAGCATGGGCTCGAACAGGTGTGTGGTTCTTCTGCGAGTAGCCGTAGCGGCGAGGCTAAGTGCGGAGACAGCGAGTCGAAGAATATCATGTCTGCTGTAGGTGTTCTGGTCGTCCCTGGCCATCACGGGAACCAGCACCTCGACTTCTTGCAGCAAGAGGCTTTGCGCATAGGTACGAAGGTCTTCATCTTCTCCTGCGCTCGCCTCCCCGCATGAGACTTGCCACATAGATACCCTGTTCTCATCAAACCCGTCCCAAGAGTGCGCATCGTACATGCACAAGGCGAGTTCCCACAAGGCGCTTTCTTCTGCTCAACGCAAGGCGACGAAGTCGTTCGGCAACGCGGAGTGTTGGGCGGCCCCACGTTCGGCGTCGGTTTCCGCTGATTGAGGCCGTTGAGGAACACTTGCTTGCCAAGTCGAACACCCTGATCACCGAACTTGATGTAATCCAGCGGCAACTAGAGATGAGTATTCGACTATTTGTACCCTTGCATTTTGCTCATGACTTTTGCACAGGTGGCAGCTGGGATACGCTTCTTCTCAACCAGTCCTCGATACCACTCGCCAGGCGTGCTTTCGAATCGCGCCTATACGCCGAGAACCCACGCAACTTCCTCCCGACTCTGGCCAACTCGCCCACCTATCCACACCCACGCCTACTCACATCTTCACGGCTCCGCCGGGTGTACAACGCATACCTCTGGGAGAAAGTAGCTCTCCCTTCATGCTCGTCGCGAACACATCTGCTGTCATCGCGCCATCACTTCGTGTCGAGCAAGGATTCGAGCAAGGCACACAAATTGGCTTCTTCCAATCGTCCATGGGCACGATCGCACGGAGGCTATGAGGAAGCCGCGAGGTGCGCTGGAAGAGTACAGAGGTCGACGAACATCAAGTTCTTGAGGGCCCTCGGGGGAAACCAGGCGTTTACAGATGGAGACGTCGAGACAGGATTCATTCCGGTAAGCCTCACTGCTTATTGCGAGGTTTGTATTAGCTGACTTTTACTCGTAGAAACACTTCCACGAGCTCTTCCCACCCACACCTGAACCTCCGATGAAGCTCTCGCACAAGCCATGTCGTCCTGCGCGACGAGCCAATTCCTGCTTCCTCCAACCCTGAGACGACACTCACTTCTCGTGCTTCAACGCGACGTTTACAAGAACCATCACCCTCCAACACAGATCCCTCTCCCACCTTCTCCGTCACTCGCGCTCACCGTGGCGGCCTCCCTCCCGGACAGTTTCTCGCCCACCTTCGCTGCCGTATCCGCCGTGCTTGAGTCCCCCCTCACCTTCGCCGGCGCACGTGCCCGCACGACCATGGTCCCACCGCCCGCCCGCCGCCTCGCCCTCGCGCGCGTCCCGCTCGTCCATGCAAGCACCACCTAGCCGCGCTCTACGCGCTGCTCCGACTCCCGGGCGCGCAGCACCACGTCCCCGCTTCCCCGCTGCGTTGTCCTCGCCCTCCGCCTCCGCCTCCGCCTCGCCCTCCACGTTGTAGTAGCATACTAATAAATATATCTTCATCTCTCACAATACACGAGTACACCCAAAAGTTGTGTTTGGAAACCATAAGGGGGCTTGGGAGAGGGCGAGCATCGGTGGCATTACTGTTGGCTCAGATTGCGCAGCCATCTCCTGTCCCTTGTTACACGACGCGCCGTGTACTATACGTCTGGTTTGCTCATATCCTTCGAAACATGTTGTAGTGGATCCCCTGCACATGTATGACCCTCGTTCGCGCCCAGCCTGGTGTACTCACGAGTATGCGCATTCTATAGCGTACGACAATACAGAACAACGAAAACATCGACACTAAAGCACGACAACAATGTACACATCCAGCACTTTTCGTCGCCGACCGACTAGTCCGTGCCCTCCACCTTCACGCGACAGACATCTCCGACAGCTCCGTCCGCGGCCGCTTCATCACGCGCGGCGACTCCTCTTCAGAGTCCTCCCGCTCCTGCGTCTGCGGCGGCAGCGACGCCGCGTATCCCTCGCCTTCGTCTCACTCTCCTCCGACAGCGACTTGCGCTTCGCCCCCTGGCGCAGGGTATATTGGGGTGCCGCAGAACTTCTGGCTGCGTGTGTTAGCAACGAGGAACGCCGGCCCGCGATAGATGCCCACCTTGATGATCGTCTGGCCTTCGCTAGCCCAAAATCGAAAATCTTCACGCCGGGCGGATACTGTTCCGTCGGGGGAATTTTCTCCGGCTCCAGGTCACGGTGAACGATCCTTCAATCGTGCACGTGCTGCAGACTGTGATCAGAGGGCGATGAGGTGGTAAGGTGAGAGGTGCTTACCGACAGGGCGTCCCAGATCTGGTATGTGATCCTTGTGTGATCCGCGTCCGCTGTGACGACTGTGAGCGCATATACCAATGCAACAAACGAGGCGGAGGCGCACGCAGCCCGCGGTCTGTGTTGGTGATACACTTGAGCAAGTCTCCCGCAAGAGACGAGTTCCATCACCAAACCTGCATACTCAGCTCGTCAGAGCTGATCTGGAGGGCGTCGTCAGCGAGCGGTGCAGTGCGGCGCCGGGAGATCACATACTCGCGAACGTCCTGCTCATCGAAAAGTCGGCGACCTTGGCGCGGCCCGGGCGGAGTGGTCCCTGTCCCACTCGATAGAACAGTGTGTGCTGCCTGCGGGCGGGCGTGTTGGTCAGATGGGCGGGCGCACGAGGGAGCGGGCGCGGACGCACTGATGGCCCGCGAGCCTTTGTCGAGCACGATGTCATTGAGGCGGGGCCTGCGCCCAGGCCGGTACGTGCGCTGCACCTTGAAGAGGTGGATTTGATGTTCCGGTTCGCGGTGTTGCAAGTGATGGGCACGCCCACGAGTCGTCGGCGTCGGCGGGTGTTCGGTCTGGGACACGAGCAGGGTCGCTGCCTGTGTCTCAAGGCGCTATCGCTCCGTCGTAGGGGGACCTATCCGGGACGAGATCAGCGAGAGGCGAGCGCATACAGCGGCAGAGGCATACGCGGGAGGTGAGTCTGGCGACGACGTCGCCGTGACACGTCAGGGACAGTTCAGTGCGCCCATACCCTTTCTATGGCGGGTGGATTGCAGCCGATGTCGGATGCATGATCTGGGGGCGCCGCTCCGGGTGTGCACCAAGGTAAATTCTGGTCAAGGTTGTGGGGCGCTGGACGGAGGTGGAGGAGGGACGGGAAGGCATCGCGGGCTGGTAAGCCATTGGCAACGTCGAGCGGCCCGTCCGCGGAGCAAGTGCCGCGTGTGCAGCAATAACGCGTATTTCCGCACCGCGTACGAGACGACGCTAGATGCAGCGAGATCCCGCGCCGACGGCGCCGAAGCACGCACGCGGAGTAGGGGGAGACGCGCGGGCGCGCGCGCCCGCGCCGTAGCCGGCAAAGACGGCGATGAAGGCAGGGTGGGTGGGCCGTCGCCGAGCGTGGTCGCGGAGCTGGAATGCGATCCACTTGACTGCGCCGGTCGAGCGTCGAGTAGGGGCCGGAGGAGGAAGGTGCAATCGCTTTCGAGCGACCGGTCTGCGGAACCCGAGGTGGACGAGTTTGAGCAACGAGCGGTACCGTACGCGAGTGGTCGCTGCCGTGGATCGAGGCAAGTATGGGCCGCACGCCAGTGGCCGACCTTCGCGAAGGGCGCATGAGATGTTCGCGATGCCGCGTGCGCGGCCGTAGCAGGCCGCGCTCGTGTTCGGAGGTATAAACGACAACGTCACCCCGCTAGTGCGGCCGCATCAACTTCTTCCACCCGCCCAGAGTCGCGGCCGACGCTGGGCTGCTGGGAGTAGGTGTCTGGCCGAAGTCGTCGATACAGAGCCACGGCTTCTGTCGGAGGTGTTGCTCCGCATGCGGTGGCCCGATCTGAGGCTCTGTGGGATCGAGGGCGGCTGCGCTTGCCTCTGTTGACGCCCGGCTTACGCACCAAGTCGACGTCCTCGATTCGCGGCCGTCGCGCGCGCGCCGCCAAGCGCACGATGCTGCATCGGAGCTGTGGTCCCGCGACGAATGAGACGCTCCTGCGCTCTTCTGCTCGGACGGGCCGCCCACGCATCGCGGTCGGCAAGAGGATGGCCCTCGACCTTGGGGACTCGTCAGCGACGGCAAACCAAGCTGAAGATGCAGTACGCACCTGACGGCTCACGGCGCAGGCCATATTCCTCTCCCGACTTCTTCCGCTCTTCGCCACCTTCGCTAACGCCTCTCCGCCAGCGGATGCGGGCATGGCGCCCTCGTTTGCCCTCGCTCAGTCGGTCGAACGGTCAGCTATCGGCTATCGTCAGCCCCATGGGGGGTGTAGTCTCGCAGAGTGGAACGTACGGCGGCAGGAGCCAGGAAATGTGGGGCGCAAGCATGAGCGGTGTTCGCG
>NW_025954688.1:0-16236 GCF_022376455.1 Epithele typhae
GGCATTACCGCGCTTACGCGCTAAACCACGTCACCGGCAAGTGGTATCACTTCGACGACTCGTACGTCACACCATCGTCGGCGGACAAGGCAGTGGTGAGCGGCCCTCGTACTTGCGCATGGTGCATGTGGAGACTGAACCTCTGCTTTCTAGAACGCGAACGCATACCTCCTCTTCTACCGTCGGCGGACCTCTCGCCCGCTCGGCGGCAAGAGTCACGAGAAGATTTCTGCCGCGCAGGCTCTACAGCAGAACCCACGTCAGGCCACTCCATCCAGGACATCCAGCTGCCCACACCGCCCGACGAAGACTCGCAGTCGGCAGGCTCGCAGCGGCACAGCGCGAGCGGGAAGCAGCCAGCTAGCTGGCCGACGCCAAACTCGTCGTCGCGCGGGTCGCCGCCTCCTCCGCTGGAAACGACGGGCGAGAATGTGTCATACGGCTTTACACTCTTCGATCCGATGACCCGGTCGTCAGCGGACTACCCTGAGGTGTCGTCGCGGGGCTCGCCGAGCTCGGTGGACGCCGAGCCCCGATTTGGAGGACATCGACGACGACGTGGATGGACCGTTCTCGGACGAGCATGTGCTGCGTATGGGGAAACGGGGGTGGGCCAGTCGACGACGACGAGGTCCCGGACGTGACGATGCTGACTCCAGCAGAGTCCGAGGTGGAGGACAACGATGACCATATCCCGGGGTATTCGCCGCAGTGGCGAGGTCATTGAGATTGAGACGCATGGAATGGACAGGCGGCGGAGTGGCAGTTAGACTGAGCTAATGAGTAAGTTCTGGTCGAAAGTAGAACAGCAGCATGTAATTTCGGACCGTCGACAATGATTCGTGTATCACTAACATGCAGCGCTGGTCTCGATGCTTGGGCGCGCGAATGGACGGCATTTGGCAGTCTTGCCACGCACCAGTGGGCGACGTTCCTAGGGCCACAGGTCGCAGCCAAGCGGGAGAGAACACGTGCGGGATTGGAGGGCCTATGGAGGGGGTCGGATGGTGTCGGACTGCGCTGCCGCACTCCGGCGCACTAGGATTTCGCCCGCGTTCATCAATGGGTAGTCCGGCACTGGCTGGGTCACAAGCACCGTGGAACGTGCACGCGACGGGGAGTCGGGGCCCGCCGTTCACCGCCAAAGTCTAAAGAGCACTCTGGGCAGACCTCATAAGCCCCTGGGACACCTACCTCTCCGTCTGTAGTAGCACCTCCATCTCCCTCGTGTCCCCTGCCGCTCTCCCTGTTTGACCACCCACACCGCGTCCATGTCTGTCCAGGGTGAGTGTGGCCGACGTTCGGTGCGCCCGACGATCTGACGCGCGGCTCAGCGAAGCACTTCCTCAACAACCCTGACACCCTTGTCCTGGACTCCCTCCACGGCCTCTGCGCCCTCAACCCCCAGCTTGCGCTCGACACAGAAAACAAAGGTGTGTGGTCTTGCGATCTCCCAGAGCCACACTCATCGTATCGTACGTCGCAGTCGTCTATGTTGCGTCTCCTGACTCCTCGAAGGTCGCGCTCATCTGCGGTGGTGGTTCCGGCCACGAGCCCTCCCATGCCGGCTTTGTCGGCGACGGCATCCTCTCTGGTAAGCATCCCGCTGAGTATCTGTGCCTGTCGAGCGATCTTCGAGCCCGAATCCGCACCTCCAGCGGCTGTATGCGGTAGCATCTTCGCATCGCCCAACCCTGCCCAGGTCAGGCGCGGCATCGATCTCGTCGGGAACGACAAGGGGTGAGCCCCTGCTTTTCCACTGAGCTCCTACGCTCCCAACCTAACCCCTCCGTTCTCCCAAGGACCGTAATCATCGTCAAGTGAGTGCCCTGGCACTTCCTCGTGCGTGCGCGCAGTCATGTCTGACGAGCACTCGAATAGGAACTACACGGGCGACATCCTCAACTTCGGGCTCGCGAAGGAGCAGTACGCCGCCGATCACCCAGACCGGGCCGAACGCGTCAAGTTCGTTATCGTGGGCGACGACGTTGCTGTTGGTAAGACCCAAGGCAAGATCGTCGGCCGCAGGTGCGCACGCGGATCCCCGCCACCTGCTTTCTCGACGTAATCGCTGACGCATGCCGCGCACAGAGGCCTCGCCGGCACCTGTATCGTTTACAAGATTGCCGGTGCGCTCGCGAAGCGCGGCGCGAGCCTCGATGAGGTCTACAACACCGCCCAATGGGTCGCCTCGCGCGTCGGCACCATCGGCGTCGGGTTGGAGCATTGCCATGTGCGTCGTGTGTGATCATTGCGCGCTGCATATAGGCCTCTGACGCTCGGTGGGGTTTAGGTTCCTGGAACCGCGGCAGGCGAGTCGCACTTGGGCCAGTCGGAGATTGAGATTGGTATGGGTATCCACAACGAGCCGGGACACCGTCGTCTCTCCCCGGTCCCTCCGCTCAAAGAGCTCCTCCCTCAGCTCGTGGAATTCCTCACAACGACCACCGACCCTGAACGGTCATTCCTTCCATTCAAGAACGACGGCACCGACCGTGTCGTGCTTCTCGTCAACAACCTGGGTGGCGTGAGCGAACTTGAGCTTGCGAATGTTGCCGGCGAGGCTCGTCGCGCGCTCGAAGCGAAGGGCGCGAAGATTGAGCGCATCGTCTCTGGCACTTTCATGGTGTGTGGCCATACACGGTCACTCAGGCCCGCTCTCACAACGAATAAATTTTCAGACTAGTCTCAACATGCCCGGCTTCTCCGTCACGACCCTGCTCCTTCCCTCGGCGGGCGAAACGGGCGCCCCGGATGGCTCTCTCCTTCTTTCGCTCTTCGACGAGCCGGCAAACGTGCCCGGCTGGAAGTGGTCTTCCTGTGCCTCGCCCCCCGCAATCGACACGATCGGCACCGGTGCGAAGAAAGCGGCGTCGACGACCAAAGAGGCCGCGGCGGTGATCAGCCTCCGCGCGGATGACCCGCAGCGGTTCAACGCCGCGATCGAGCGCGCGTGCAAGGCCCTTGCGGACGCGGAGCCCGAAATCACGCGGATGGACAACATCGCGGGAGACGGCGATTGCGGGCTGACGCTCAAGGCCGGAGCTGGAGGTGTGCCTTCTTTCAAATATGTTTCTAGCGTTCAGCCTTTCGGGCTCGCTCGGCTACCGTCGCGCGTTCTCCGGGGTGCGCGCATGTGTTTTCGGCCCGAGGCTGACCGTGTGTGTTCCTGCCTCTGTGCAGCCGTGCTCAAGGGCCTCCAGGAGGGACGGATCTCGGGCGAGGACGTCACACGGTCTGTCATCGCAGTCGCAAAGGTTGCGGAGGAGCAGATGGGCGGAACGAGCGGCGCGCTGTACTCGTGAGTCCTTCGCGGCGTCCTCGCAGATCCTCGCAGATCGGAAAGCAACTGACCGGCCCGCTCTCCCGCACCGCCTTCATCCACGGCACGAATGGCAACTTGAATGCGCGGCTTGTGCGACCGACGACACCGCGACACGCACGGCAGGATCTTCTTCTCCGCGCTCGCCCAAGGCCTCCAGGCCAACGCCGCGGGCGCGCAGACGGTCTCGCCCGCGCTGTGGTCCGCGGCGCTCTCGGCGGCGCTCGCGAAGCTGTACACCTACACGCGAGCGCGGCCGCCCAGCCGCACTCTCGTCGACCCTCTCGCCGCGTTCGTCGGCGCGCTCGAGGGGTCGAAGGGCGCGGACTTCGCGGGCGCTGCGAAGGGCGCGGGCGAAGCTGCGCTGGCGACGCGGGACCTCGAGGCCAAGGCCGGGCGGAGCGCGTATGTCGAGGGTGACCGGCTGAAGGCGGAGCGCGTGGCGGACCCGGGCGCGTGGGGCGTGAAGGTTGTCGTGGAGAGCTTGCTTGGCTGAACGGGATCGGACGGGAGGGGCTACATACGAGGCAAGAGAGAATGGACGAGCGGATGGAGCGGAAGTCGCAAGTGAATTTGTAGGGATGAAAATGTGTGTGTACGATATATGCGGAGGCTTAAGTGGCTTGGGACGAATGTTCGAATGTACGATGCGCGACTGTCGCTCGAGCGAGGCGTTGGCTGGTCTCGTTATGTCTAGAGCGGGGGGTGCGCCGTAAATTACTTGATGTGCGGCTTTTCGGTCCCGCCGGGCGTTCGGCCTCCGAGAGTTGTGTGGCCAGCCACAGCTGCGGGGAAGGCACCAGAGTGGGCGATCGTCATATAAAGTGAGCGGGATAAATATCCGCGTGCGCCCAGGCGATCGATCGCCCTGTGAGCACAGTTAAAATCTCCGGTGGCTCACGCACGGCAAGCGAGTGCGGTCGACAACGTCTCGCACACGCTCTCCCTTTGGCACGACAGAGTTGGGAGCGGGTCCGGCACGGGCGCGTCACGTGCCCCCACGGCCGCAACAGACGACGGGCGGGTCGGGCGACGGGCGAGTGTGCGGTGCTGACCAGTGACCACTTGGTATCCCGGTGGTGGCTGCACCAGTGCACCGTGCACCGCACCCACCGCGGTGGCGGTTTGTCGTCGACCAGGCGATCGTCGCCCGGACGAGCGCCGTAGTTGCGCGACGTGTGTTAGTGCGTCGGGTGGCGGAGCGCGGGGGAGCGGGTGGCGGGCGGACGGTGATCGCGCGCGCGGGTTGTTGGCGCGTGAACGCGGTTTATGCGACACCGCACTTTCAGGCGGGGCTGGGTCTGGAAGCTGAGGAAGGGTTGAGGCAGAAAGTTGATGTCACATCGTTTGTTTTGCGCGGGTAGAGGTTATGCGGCAGGGTATCGACAGGCGCGATGTGTTGATGCTGTAGTGAGTCCAGACGTCGTCTCAGTAGGGATAACTGAGTGTAGTTGGAGGGGGCGTTGAGAGCATGGCTTGATGTGCGCGTGCGAAAGGAGTGGACACCCATGACGTCATCTTATCCTCCTGCTCTAGTCCCACCCGCAACAGCCCGCAACGCCCGTGAAATCCGCCGTGCTAGCGTAGATGGCACGGTGTAAACCGCCGGATGGAATACTTGGAGTGGTAGGCACAAGTTTCAATATCAGAAGGAAGAAAGGGTTGGACGGTCACAGGAAAACCATCACGGAGTCCCAGCACCCGAAACAGTGGACGGACGGACGACCATCAGCGCAAAGAACGATCATTGTGAGCTGGCCACAGAACTCAGCCGTAAGTGCGTTGATGCGCGGCGGGGTGTCGGTTTTGGGAGCGCGGTCTCAGCTGGACACGTCCGCGTGGACCGCGCAAAGAAGTGAATCCGACCGGGGGTTCGTTCGTCGCACGGAGTCGCTTGAGCTCGAAGCGGCGGCGGGCGGTGTGCAGCCTGCGAGGCGCGCCCTGAAGGCCTGACTGGTGCCCCGCAAGGCACGCGATCGCGTAGGGTTTAGGTGCGTCTTACCAGAAGCACGGAGACTCGCGCGCGGGGGCATAGTCAGATGGTTGATGGCTATGCCTGTCGAGGTCGCTGTGTGGATCAAGGGTCGAGAACGCTTGTGCGTACTTGACTCCGAACTTATGTACATCCAGCCTGGCCACCCTTCGAAGTATCGGGGGCTGACCGAGGCTGACCGTCGTGTGTATGCTGAAGCTCGCCTTTGCCGTTCGGCCCGAGGGGAAACACATACGTGGGTCTTGGCGGCAGGAACGCGTGGGTCGTCCGCCGTTCGCGGAGATGGGGCGCGGGTGGAAGGGAGGAAAAAGAAGTCGGCAGCGGTGCGCGCGACGCGACCGCAGAGGTTGGTTCCTGAGCCGGGCGTCGGATGATGAGTGGATGATGGGTGCGCGCAGCCGACGGGCCCTCCCCGCGTCTGACGGGAGAAAAAAGTGTGGAGAGCAGGTGGGTGCCCCACGGGACGTGATGGACCGTGGTGTTGGGACGCGGGTGCTGGTGCGGGGTAGGCCAGGGTAGGCTGCCGAGGACGTTTGGTGCGAGGGTGGTAGGTCGCGGCTAGCTTGGTTTGGCGGGAGGACAGCACGAGACTCGGACATCGATCAGCACCAGGAGGCGGCGATAAGTCCGGTGCATCTGGGGTCGACAGCGGGGAGGCGTTCAGGAGGTCAATTTGCGTCCAGTGCGAGACGTTTTCGATGAAAGGCCCGCGCAGCGAGCCCAGACGGTTCGCCGTGGGGGATGGATGGATGGGCCGCGGGCGAGGGTGGGCGACCGGGCGCGCAAGCCCCGAGCGACGTTCCTGAACGGCCCCGCTTTCGGATCAGACGCGCGCTCCGGGCTCTCTGCAGCGTTGTGGAGGTTTGGGTTCGAAATGGTGCTCTCCATGTCGCCACTGCTTTCGCCACCCTCGCGTTGCCGTTGCGGTTTCGCTCTGGCAGTGGCACGCAGGGCGCGGTATGGCAGAGGGCGCGACGGACGATGGGTCGTAAACGTTCGAGGCGCGCCGGGGGCTGCGGATCTTCGTCCAGCGAGCGGCTCGACGGTTCACCACGCCCGGTGAACCTTCCGGGAGCCGTGAGGGCCTAGCCGGTGACCGTTCCGTTGGACGTGCTCAGACGGGGGACGAGGCCCCGCCGCCGGCCAATCACCGTTCCCGACGGGTCTGCAGCGAGCAAACGCGTCGCGAGCGGGCCCAGGCGGGGAAGTGCCTGGGCGAGAGGCCCTGGGCACGGGCAGTGGGCACAGGCGTCGGGGAGGACGCATGGTCGCCTGGGGTGAAGACGCGTTTCACGGCGGAGGCGACGACGGCAAGCCCGACGACGCGCCCGCCGCCAGCAGCGATCGGGACCGGCTGTCGGCCCTCGCGCCGGGACCCGCGCCGTGGCTACAGTCGGCGTCGGGCTCGCGCCGGGGACGAGCACGGACGGGTCTTGACAAGTTCGAGCTTGAGGACTGGTGCGGCAGGAGGAGGGCTACCGAGCGCGATTGGCGAGCGACGTCGGGGCATCAATGGCACGGATCTGCGTGCTCAGAGCACGCGGACGGGCAGCCATCAGCGACGCCGACGCGGGCGAATGCACATTGCGAGGAGCGATCGCCGCGTCCGCGCGGGCGAATGCAGGCGAGGGGCGGGGGCGGGAGAGGGCACCGCGGGGCGTCGGTGTGCGCGGTGTGCGCGGTGGGCAGACGAAGGGGGCCAGCGCGGGCGAGGGCGGGGTGCGGGGCGCGGGTGCGGGGTGCGGGGACGGCGGGCGTGGGGCGCCTCTGGGGTTAATCTGATCTGGCTGATGGCCCACATGGGATGGAGCGCGGGCGCCTGCTCGTCGCCCTCCTCTTGGCTCGAACGACTCCCTGCTCGGGTATAAAATGAGCTCGCCCGCCGCCCTGCCCCGCTCGTGGTTCGCTCGTCCACTCCCCGCACCCGACCCGCCTCTCTCCCAACGCATCTTCCCCAATCATGCCTGGCGGTCCCGTTGCAACCGGCGCCGGTATCGGTGTCTCCGGCGGCAAGAACAAGCTCGCCGGAATCTTCATGACCGCCTTCGCCGCCTTTGGTGGTATCCTCTTTGGCTACGACACCGGTGTCATCTCCGGCATCAAGGAGATGAAGGACTTCCTCACCGTCTTCGGTGTGCCCACCACCAACGTCGCCACCTACCCGTTCGGCTACTTCCTCCCCTCCTCCCGCGAGTCCCTCATCGTCTCCATCTCTCCGCCGGTACCTTCTTCGGTCAGTCTCTCTCTACTCTCCTGTCCCTGCCCTCTCACCCGCATACACACAGGTGCTCTCCTCGGCGCTCCCGTCGCTGACATCTTGGGCCGTCGCCTCGGCATCGTCGCCTCATGCCTCGTCTTCTGCCTCGGTGTTGCCCTCCAGACCGCCGCTCTCACCATCCCCACCTTCGTCGTCGGCCGTGTCTTCGCCGGTCTCGGTGTCGGTCTCGTCTCCACCCTCGTCCCCATGTACCAGTCCGAGTGCGCCCCCAAGTGGATCCGTGGTGCCATCGTCGCCGGCTACCAGTGGGCCATCACCATCGGTCTCCTCCTCGCCGCCGTCATCAACAACGCGACCAAGGACTTTGACAACCACTCCGCCTGGCGCATTCCCATCGCCATTCAGTTCATCTGGGCTTTCGTCCTCGTCGTTGGTATGCTCTACCTCCCCGAGTCTCCTCGCTGGCTCGTCAAGAAGGGCCGTGACGTTCAGGCCGCCGCCTCCCTCGCCCGCATCACCTCCCTCTCCAAGGACGACCCCGAGATCGAGAGTGAGTTGAACGACATCCGTGCTGCCCTCAAGGAGGAGCAGGACCGCGGCGAGGGTTCATACGCCGACTGCTTCAAGCCCTCCCACAACAAGATCCTCCTCCGTACCCTCACCGGTATCTTCATCCAGGCGTGGCAGCAGCTCACCGGTATCAACTTCATCTTCTACTGTAAGTTCCCTTCCCTGATCTACGCCCGTGAGATCCCCACCCTAATCTTCCCACCCAGACGGCACCACCTTCTTCCAGAACTCGGGCATCTCCAACGCCTTCCTCATCTCGATTGCCACCAACATCGTCAACGTGTTCGCTACCCTCCCCGGCATGTGGGGTGTCGAGCGCTTCGGCCGTCGTTCCCTCCTCCTTTGGGGTGCCGCGCTCATGTGTGTCTGCGAGTACCTCGTCGCCATCATCGGTGTCACCATCTCGATCGAGAACCACGCCGGCCAGCAGGCGCTCATCGCCCTTGTCTGCATCTACATTGCTGGCTTCGCGTCCACCTGGGGTCCGATCGCCTGGGTCCTTACCGGCGAGATCTTCCCGCTCAACGTTCGTGCTAAGGGCATGTCCATGTCCACCGCCTCCAACTGGTATGTTTATCCGTTCTTGTCTGCTCACGTGAGGATGTGTCTGATCGACCGTCTCTCACAGGCTCTGGAACTTCGCCATCGGTTACGCCACCCCCTACATGGTCAACACCGGCCCTGGCAACGCGGGCCTCGGTGTCAAGGTGTTCTTCATTTGGGGCTCGACTTGCGCTGGATGCTGGGTCTTCACCTACTTCTGCGTGCCAGAGACCAAGGGTCTCTCGCTCGAGCAGATCGACCTCCTCTACCAGAACTCGACCCCTCTCACCTCCCGGCGCTACCGCGAGGAGATCCTTGCCCAGGACATCCACGTCGGCGACATCAAGGAGGACCACCAGCACCACGACCACGTCGACGAGAAGACGCAGGAGACCGTGTAAAGCTGCTCTTCCGTCTGGACGCTACCTTTATGTCCCCCGCGTTGTGTACGATTCGTAGGCGCCTCTTCCTAATCCTCCCACCCCCTTACGAGCACGTAGTTGTAATGTGTAACGAGTACCTCACGACCGTCACAGCATCCACCTCATCCCTCTGTCCCCCTCGCTTTCGACCACTTCTCTCATCGGATGTTTTGGGCGTCTCCCCTCCACACCCCTTATTCCTATCGTACGTGTGGGTCGCTCATCCTGCATGCCAGTGCTGCACTCGCACGGATTTGCGTGCGGACCTTGCGGTGTCTTTATACCTCTCGGAGCCCGGAGTATCTGGTTCATGTAGTGGCTTGGGCAAAATGACAGTGTTCTCTCTGCTGCTTACGCTTATCTTGTGTGTCTTTGGGTGGCAGCCGTCGTTTTATTTTACGGGAAGGCGCTTGGACAGCCTGATCTAGTAGGCTGCGGCCAACCACATCCACGTCACCTAGGTGCGCTCCCTCAGGCTCCCTCGTGTGGGGAGGTTGGATACACACGATTAACCTTTGTTGGATACAGCCACAGATCGCCTGTGCGGCGCATGGCCGGTATTTGTAACGCGAGCCATTGGCATGATTCCGCGCGAGTGGGCCAGAAATAGTACGCACAGCTGGTGAGCACCCAGGCGTCCGCGCTATAGGCTCGATGGTGACTGAACGCGTCTACACGGACGCCAGTGGGTCCAGATCGCAGACGGACATCGTGACCACGACCGTGTGGCTCCTCGACATCGACCGCCCGAAGGAGCACCGCGACGCGATCCTCTCGCACGTGAGGGGCCTCGAGGGCGAGCTGTCGTTCTAAGACCCGCGCGCGATCCAGGGCGAGGTCGCGAGGGAGGCAAGCTTGGGGCTCAAGCGGCGTCTCTCCAAGCTCATGTTTCAAGCTTCAAGAGCGCGCTCGCCCCGTCTTCACAGTACCCAGCCTCTTCCTGCTCCGCTTCGTCTTCCTCTGCAACCGCCTCCTCATCCTCGCACTCGCACTCCTAACGGGCGCGAAGACGCGGTGCTACGGCGCGCGTCGGTTGAGGTGCGCGGGGTACTGCTGCATCGACAAGCGGCCGCGGCGGACGTCTGCTTTGCCTTCCTCGTGGCCGTTGCGGGAGACAACCCGCGCGCGAGAGGCGCAGGGTTCCGGTGGAGCCGGTGGGTGCGGGTGCATCGGATGCTGTCAAGCGGCTCTGACCAGGGTGCGTCTGATGTCGACGATGGGGGTTGCTCCCCTATCCCGAATGTGTTTTGCCTCCTCCTGTGTTGTTTTTCATCGGAGTCTTCCATTAGGGGAGTCTATCAGTCAGTAAAAGAGAGGAGTCATCGCAAAAGCTGGCCAAACTGATGGATACTTGTCGCTCGACTCCTCGCACGTATCTACGCTCTGTTTTTCGTTCAAGGGCTTCATCATTGGGAAGAAGTATGCTTGGATGGATCCGGGAGGGGATAAAGGCGTTTCTTAGATGCTGCATATGTTGTAGTTACAAGGATACGATAGTATCAACTCCGGCCGTACTTGCCCTCGCCCTCCCAGCGCCGTTCGACGACGAGAGCGTTGCTTTCACCATACTAACACAAGGGAATGGCATTGTTATCAAAGGGTTCACATAATCGGAGTCGTGACTTCTGTGGCCGAACGATCTGCTGAGCAGCAAATGACACATTTGCCTCCGAGATAATCTAGATTCATTTTGGATGGGAATATCTGGCATGCATCATCACACCCTAAGGGCCGCGTGCCACTCCGTGGGTAAGATCGTCTATGCGCCCGCGGCGTTGGCCTGAAGGCCTTGTGCGAGTGCCAAGAGAGACAATACTGTCGTGTGTGTCGTGGTGCCATTCGTGCGGTGGATAATGGCAGTGCGGAAGAGCGGGCTGCTTCCCGGACGGCGCGGAGCACAACGCGCCGCTCGTTCCACTCATCTGTCTAACTTCCGCAACTGTGACGACGGACCGCGTGACGTCCTCACCCGAGATCTATCCTTCATTGAAGGCTCTTGAGCACAGCTGCATATCCCAGCAGAGGCAGGAACATGCACTGTCAGGAATGCATGCGCGCACCCGTGCGAAAGCAGCCGAGCTAGCTCAAAAGGCTGAACGCCAGAGACGGCTACAAAAGAAAGCACACCCACCCCCGGCAGTGTGGCGGCGCGGACCGCTTCTTCGTCGGCCACTGCGTCGAGCGCGTGGGAGTGTCCCCGAACGCGCACTTCCCCGTCGTCGCCCTCGAATACGCGAGGCTCTTGGCCGGCGGGGACACGGCGGTGCGCGATGTGCGCGTGTCCTACCGTCCTGCAAGGCCCACGGACGGGATGGAGCGGGCGGTGGAAGGCACGCCGCCGCATGTCGGAGATGCTCGTGCGACGTCGTCGTCCCCGGTTGGATCGCCGCGGGGCTGGCGAGGCATGGGCTCACGATGGGAAGGTTTGTCCGGCAAAATGGCGGGGGGAGGGGAAAGGGACACGGCAACGGTACGAACGCGGAGGAGACGATGGGGGAGACGACGCACCCGGCGGACGCCGCGTTCGTCCTCCGCGGCGCAGACGAGACGATCCGCATCCATATGGGGAGGTGCGACTGCCTCGGGGCGCGCCTCGCCGTCGTCGTCGCAGGGTCGGGTCGGGGTCGGGGTCGGTCGCGGTGGTTCCGCGCCTTGCGTCTGCGGCCACGACGGAGACGCTGTCTTCGACTTCGACGTCGGCATCGTCCGTGGAGCAAGACAAAAAGCGGCGGCAGGAGATCGAGCTGGGAGTGGGAGTGGGCGAGGGCAGCTTGGGGATGCGGTGCCCATCGGGGCACATCGCGACGTGGGAGGGCGGGGCGAAGGAGTTCGTGCTCGGAGAGCGGCGCGTCCGGCTGACGTTCCGGGCGTGGTGACGCGGGGGAGTGTGTACTCGATGGGTGTCGAGCTGGGAACGGTGGGTGGAGAACAATAGCGCAGGGTGCAGTAGGCAAGGCTGCGGGTATGCTCTGGGGTAGCGCGGTACTGTCTGTGGTTTTAGGTTACGGAAGGCGAGCATGGCTGCATGGGCGTAGCATGGCAATAAGCATACCCGGACTTACGCTCGGAATACGTGTAGTATGTGTCCGATTGAGGCGGGGCGTGAGGCGGGCCACGGTGTCGTAAGGAGAGGGTGACTTCGCCAGACGGGGGGAAGCAGTGAACGACAACAATTGACTCAGAGCGAAGCACTGCGCATGAAATACCGGCTGGGATCCTGCGAACAGGCGATGGTGTGCTTCTGACTTGCGCACAAGACGCTCGGTCCCATCTCCCGTCTGGCTGCCTACATAGGAGCGAGAACGGCGAGCGAGAGTGGGCCGGGCAAGCTGGGGGTTAACCTCGAAAGGCGTGGCGGAGAAGCTAGCGCCGACCGCCAGTTCCCAAGCGCCACGGAAGCGCTTACATCAGCGGCGAGGGAGCGCAGGCCAGCGAGCCAGGAGCTCCTTCCTAGTGTTCTCACTCACCGCGTCCGCCCCGTCCACTGTCCTTTCCAGCCTGCCCGGTCGCGCCGCCATGGCCAGCTCCTCCTCTTCCTCTTTCGATGCCGCCGCGTCCGCCGCCAGTGGCAGCGACGGCTTCACGTCGAGCTCCGATCTCCTTCTTGGCTCCTTTGACCCCGCAAAACTTCATCCACTGGCTGGTCTCGAAGACAAGCTCGACTACCTCCAGCTTGATGACGACAAAACAACCGACCTCCCAGGCGCGGAGGGTGCCATTCCCTCGCGGGGTTGGAGCGACGATCTGGCTTATGGCACCGGGACGATGTACCTTTCTGGTACGTACGCACGCTTCATCGGTGTGCGCCCCCGCCCCCGGTCCATCATCCTTCTCTTCGAACCCCAGCTCGTTTTGATGATGCTAGTCCACCCGCACGTCACCCTCTTTCGTCACACCTTATCGCCTCTTATTGTTTTGCACCATCACATGCTCACACCCGTCCTCCAGGACTCGCCCTTGGCGGCGTGTGGGGGCTGCGCGAGGGCGCACGGAGACCGCTCGCAGTGTCCAATGCCCGACTCAGGATCAACAGCGTTCTCAACTCCGTCACCCGCAGAGGCACCTTCATTGGCAACTCGGCCGGTTGTCTCGGTGCGGACCCGTCCTCCCTCCACCCTTGACGTGTTCGCACTCTAACGGATCCCCCTCTCTCTCCCACCTCGCACAGCCCTCGTCTACAACGGTTTCAGCTCCACAATAGACGCGATCCGCGGCGAGCACGACATGTACGGGAGCATGGCCTCTGGCGCGCTCACTGGCGCTTTGTATAAGTCAACCGGTGCGCCTTCTCGATCCTGCCTCCCCGATCAATCGTCCTTATTGTCTTGCCACGTTCTAGCCGGCGTGAAGCCCGCTCTCGCCGCAGCAACTTTCATCTCGGCCCTGGCTGGTGTCTGGAGTTATGTTAAGACTAGAGTCTAGTATTTTACCCCCTGTATAATCTATCGCATGCTAATCTCATGTGAGTCATCGCTCCCCCGCTTTCTACACCCCCTTCTGCTACTGCAGTTAAGTTTAGATGAGACGTTCCGCGGCGGGCCAGCAAGGGCCAGCCGTTGACTCGGGCCTCGGCGTCATGGGTTTGACATTACCTACCTCTAAGCCCTCCCGCCGTGGAACCGGCAGAAACTCTGCATCGATCAGCCTTCCGGGTCGCAGTTCCCCTCCTTGTTCCATGCCCTCTTCGCGTATTTATGTCCGCGACCAGATGTGGCTAAGACCGCCCCCTCGGCTCATTGACTCGTTCCACGCTCCTGGGTCCGCTGCCCAGGCTGTTTGTGGACGCCCACGCAGTACCTGTCACCGAAGAGCGCTGTCCGGACTTGAAAAGGCGTCCGCCTTCGGACGGTCTCTCCCCGCGCACCCACTGCCCCTCCTCCGTTGGCAGTCTTCGAGCGCGTATGGTGCGCAGTTTTTTCTGCATGCCTCCACGCTGTATCCCGCTTCACGCTTTTCCTTACCACATGGACAGCTCGCGGAGTCCTTCCACATCGTCTCTCGTTCAGCCCGTGAGGGACAATGTGAGGGCGCCGGCGCAGGTCCCTCACCGTCGCCGAAGGATCGCTCCAAGGTCTCCATCAACTTTCTCTCAAGCGAGCACACGCATCCAGACTCCTCGAACCGCGCTAGAAGCCCTCCGTCTCCTTTGTCCACCAGGGCACGCGGGGTCAACCGGCCCCTTGCGTTCCCACAAAATTTTGATGATGTGCGGCTCGAAATCGAGGCCGCGAGCAGCTCCTCCAGGTGAGCACTTTGTCCTCATGCACGCTCTCCCCGCATGCGTACGTGCTGAAAGATTCGGCGCCAGGACATATCGTCTGGAGATTGTGCAGCATCCAGACCGGACCGCGGAGTCCGGGGCGTCGACACTCACGCGGCTGCCGTTGGCACCGCCTCTGATTGTTCAACTGCACATGCGCACGGCTGACGGACGGGATGTGACTGAGTGAGTGGCTTGGGCAAGAGCGAGGGGAGAACTGAACCCGGACCGTGGCCGCAGCGAAGCCGAGTTCCCGTTCTTGGTGGCGCAGCTCTCCCTACTCAACGGTGAGGGAGGAGCGCCCATGGACTACGCAGCCGGGGACGTCGATGGACGCGAGCGGCTCCTCTACGGCAGCCTGGTCTCGTCCCCGCAGATACTCAACAACCTGCGCGGCCACCGGGGCATGTACTTCCTCTTTCCGGACGTCGCCGTGCGTCGCCTGGGCCGCTTCCAGCTCAAGGTTGTCCTCATCCGCATGCCTCAGTGAGTGCGCCAAGTTTGGTCCCCGTCCCCCGTCATTTCCTGAGCATGGCGCAGACTCGACGAACCGACCATGCTCGCTCAGCGGCGGAGCCCGACAATCGTCGCCGCTGCCCAGTCGCTGCCGTTTGAGGTCCAGCCCCGTGGCGGGTATGTCGCTCCTGGTGCGTACCCGACGTTTCTGTGGCGCGGGTTCGACATCGCTGACCGACACACAGCTCAGACGCCGTTGACGCAGTACTTCCTCCAGCAGGGGGCCCGAATGTACGCTTTTGGTTCTAACGTCCAGCTTGCCCGAGGCGTCCGCTGAGCCCCTGCCCCCACTCAAGGACCGGGTCACTCCCGCGCGCTCTGTAGCCCCCTCCCCCCTCCACACTTAACCCGAGCACGCACGCATCCACACACTCCCTCACGCCCACGACCACGCACGACGCGGCAGATCCCGCACGAACCACACACCGTCTATGGTTACCGTCGACTGTGTACCGGCGCGTGGCGCGAGCCTTAACCGCCACCCTTGTATTCTGACGACTCCCCGCGACGCCCCACCCCTGCCTTCGACCATTTCGTTCTTACACAACCCCTTGTTCTCGTGGACCCATGCCGTTCGCCTTGTACCCACACGTGTACACGATGCGTTGTACAGATGCCGTATCCGTATAGAATAATGCCGACATTCCCGACCTCGTTTGACGGTCACCAGTCGTCTGAGCCTGCCGAATGGCCAGGCGCTCCAAGGACATTTGAGTAAGTTGCGTCACCCGGTTGAGGCGAGGCGGAGCGCGAGGTGGGACGGATATTGGAGATGGGCGGCCCGTGATGAGGTGAGCAGCCGCCGCCGCATGTTTGAGGGGAGGCGGGTATTGGACTAGTGGTCGCGAAGGCGTCGCGGTGGCCGAAGAACCTCTGTGGTACCAGAGCGGCGGATCGAGGAGAGGCGGAGGCTGCTGGTGCGCAATCCGCAGCTTCGGGGCACTGACTAGTGCCGCTCAAGCTGTACGATAGGAAGCCTGGAGAGCGAGCGGTTTTGGCTGGCGGGTGCACCGGTCTGCACTGCGGACGAAGAGGGTGAATGTAGGGGCTCTGGAGGAGGCGGTGGGCATGACGGGAGATTGGTCAGAGGAGGAGGGTAAGCCAGAGCCGAGAGGGGGCACCCGCGATAGCGCCCGCTATACCCGCAGACGCTCGGCATGTGGGCCGATGGCGCCCACGTGCGGCGTGGCTGAGCGGTTCCATATATAAACACCCCAAGGGTGGCGCCGATTAGCCTCTCACACTTACACCTCACGCACCCCTTCATGTCGAACAAGGATTACTACGGCGGCGGCGGCCAGCAGCAGCAGCAGCAGCAGTACTACCCTCCCCAAGGTGCGTTCTTCTACGCGTAGGTGGCTGCCGCGCCGTAGTTTATGTCCTCCTCCAGGT
>NW_025954689.1:0-16184 GCF_022376455.1 Epithele typhae
CACAACCGCCGTGTCTCTGTCGTTCACCACAAAGGTTAACGCGCGAAATGCTGAGGAACGTTTCTTTGCACAGACCTTACAGTCACAACGTCCTTTTGCCGACATCTCGAATCACTCTGGCTGCCCGCGCGGTGGCCGTCTACACGGTACATAACACGCCCGTCGAGATTATGTTCGGCACGGGTGTTCTCCTTCTCGTCTCACCCTTCAGCCATGCAAATCCTCTCGGACAACGACCACGTGAGTCCCGCTCGGTCCCATCCTCCCGCGGCGCCGTTGAAAATTCAAAAGCCACGATCCCAGACGCCTGTCACCGACGCATCAATGTCCACCCAGGTTGTCACCTCCACACGTATGTCAGTCTTTCTCACACCGTCGTATCCACACGCCGACGCCATCTGTAGCCGACGTCTCTTCTTCCGGCCTCCCACTCGAGATTCTCGAAAGGATCATCAAGGACGCCTGGACGGATGCCTGCTCGCAAGACGAACAAGCCAACCTTTACTGGACGCTTTTCACTACGTCCCCAGTCGTGGCTGCCGTTGTCGCAAGAGTCGCCATCAATTTTCCGACCCTTTACATCGATTTGGACGCTCCAACTGCCGGCGCAGACTCCGAACTCTGGGGGGAGGCTGTATTCGACTACAAATGTCTCACCAACACTCCACGCTTCTCGTCCCTCCCACAGGACTCGATCCTTCCCATCGGTCACAATGACCCTCCATACCCCCGTTGCAGTCAAGCTCTCCGCAGACCTTGGAACACTATGGGATGTACCCCGAGCAGGCTGGTTCATCCCGTGGGGTAGTCTCGGAGATCGCTCCTTGAGACTGCTTTTGGAATGTAAATCGGCGACTCTGGATCTCAGGTCATTCAACGACGAACTCCAGTCCCTCTCCATGGACTTCGTTCTCTCTCTTTGGCGATTTGCGTAACCATGCTTCCTCACCCACCTCTATCTCCGGGCATCGTTTTACGATTGTGATGCGTACCCTCGCTTCGAAGACACATGCTTCCCGGCACTCGTGTTTCTCCGGTTACACGATCCCCTTGTATGCCTCTGCGCCGGTTTCGGAGATCAAGGCCATATAGCGAGCTGTATTTTGTATGGGATGGCCAAAGCCTGTCCGTCCCTGCATAACTTGCAGCTCGACACTCCCTTCCCCCTCGTCGGATGCACACTTCCAAGGACGGTGACCACTCTCACGATTAGTGGTGTTCCATGGGGCTCTTACCCTTGGTGTCGCGACGACGGGCCCATGACCAGCGTTGTCGGGTATGACCTGGTGACTTCGGTTCGTCGCGGGCTCTTTGGTGGACCTGGAGGGCATGTTGGGAGTAAGGTGGAGGTATTTTCTGTTACTGACGATGTTTTTTTCGACATCGTGCGAGCAGAATGCATGAAGTATGGGGTTTTGGTAGTGAAAGGGGAAATATAGCTACTCTTTCTTTGTAATGTTGGTTCCTAGTGTCCCGGTGTACGCCCTCATCCGAGGCACTACCAGTATGCTTAGTCATGTATACTACGTTCCCACACATTGTACAGTACTATGCCGCCGTATCGTCCTAGATCAATATCCATTCTATCATCCTATCCACCATCGTCGTCCTATCCGACACCCTGTCCGTCATCCGGCGTCCTTTCGCCTCTACGGCTCTCTTCGTCCACTGCTCGATTCTTCACATGTAATGTTTGCGACATGAATTGTAGCAAAGTATAGTTTCGGATCCGTTCCATTCAACGATATACACCTCGGTTTCCCACAGATGTGTGGTCGGCTGCGGTGGAGCTCGCAAAATGCGACTTCTGCGCGATGGGGCTCCAAACTGATGTATCGGTTGGCTTGTAGACTCGGTATACGCCGCGCTGAGGTTGCACACCGCGCTTCTCGCGCGACGCGAAGATGGACGAGGCGGTAATGCGGACGGAGACGGAAATATGGGACAGCGCCGGATGTACAGTATACACGCTCAGCGGAGCAAGGCAGCGACCGACTGTCCCTCGAAGACGCGAAGACTGTATCGTAACCAGCGTAATGCGATAACTTTTGAAATGAGGCTGCGAACCAGGTGCCTGCCGCGACCCCCAATAATGGCAACGAGAATTGCATCAAACTGGACAGATTTACATCAAGCAAATTACGACCACGAGGCTAAGTCTACTGCGGTGGCAGCTTCGGGATGATACCTTGCGGGCCTCACGGCGAATGACCCGGTGGGTCAATCCGCTGGACCCCAACTGGCCCTGTACAAGGTGGGTATCGAGTCTATGCATCGCAGACAGTGATTGCTCACCTTGAGCCTCCCCACGTTCTTCTTCGTGTAGTGGTTGGATGGGTGGGGCTGGCGTTTTGGTCGGAGAGTAGGGACAGCGCGTGAAACGGTTAGACTCACTTAATGGACGTGCACGGTGCCCTTCCAGGACGGTGCCGTGAACGAACGAAGAGAGCCTCCGCCGGTGCTCGTGCGCGCGCCGAGGTTTTTCATCGCGTTCAACTCGATGTCCTTGAATTTGATGGCTTGAGGGTCGACGACGCCGTAGATCGCATTGAAAGTCCACTCGTCGTCAGCACGTTGAAGACGTGATTAAGAAGATACGTACGTGCTTGTTCATAGTGATGCTAAATGGCGAGTGCGTTGAAGGAGATGGATGGAGAGGACGAACAAAGCGGGAAGATAAAATGAGCGAATAACGAGGGTACGAGAGAGAGTGAGGGGGTGCAAAAACGAGAGAGCGATATTTTGGACGAGAGCGAGAGAGCGAGAGGAAAAGGATCTGCGACTGTACGACCAGGACGAAGTACCGTGTAGGGGAGCGGGAGCAGACGGGCCGGCGAGCACTCCGAGAAAGTCGGACGCGCGTGTAGCCAAGGGCGTCTGCAGACACCGGGCCGGTGGACTCTCCGAGGAAGTCGGACGGGTGGCGACGGGTGGCGACGGGCGTCTACAGGCCTGAGCCACGACGGGCAATGGACTAGCTATTTAGTACTCAGTACCAGTACTCATGCAAAACGTGCCCACGCGCCTGCGCTTCCCGCGCCTTTTACCAAACTGTAGCTCCAACGAGAAATAGCCGCTCCCGTATTCGTCCGCCACCATCAGCTTGACGCCGCCACATCACTCGGCCGTCGAGGGCCCCCGCGACCCCCCGCATCCCGTTCCTCCAACATCCGGTTCCAGAACGAGTATGTGTATCCCCGAATTTGTTCTTGGGCTCAGTGCATGTCTGTGCAACAAGAAACTGAGAGGCCCCCGCCTAGCGCTCTGCCAGCAACTGTGTAATGTCTCCTTTACCGTCGTCGAAGAGTGAACCATGAGCGCGAGAGGCGGAGACAGACTCCAGGCGGGCAGGCCGCGGATAGACAGACGGATGGAAGAGGTGAGGGTTGAGTTACACGAAGAAAAGAGGGGCCACGCGGCTAGATACATGCTGGAAAACGTAACAATTATTTGGGGTCCTCATACTGTCGGAACGCCTCTCCCCTTGCTACTTCCTCTAATGTTCCTTTTACACGTCTGCATGTATGTCTGAAGGCCGCATCGGATGTTTTCGTCTGTCCTATATCGCTCTGGGATGTCACCTTCATCCGCGAGGACACGCTGGAGATAGCGGACGAAGTAAGATGCGGCAGCATCATTCCACCTGTCGCGTCTCTCTTTCTCTTGCCGAGGCAAATGTCCCCGGAAGTCCATTCGAAAAGTGTGCTTCGAAAAGTAGATGTCGGGATTTTGCTCGAACTGTGCTCTAGCCTCGTGAGAAACGGTTTTTTTAGCCAACGCATCGTACGTCGTTACGCTGCAGAGGCTAAAAAAGACGCGGCGTATCGAAGCCTTGACATAGCTGATCAGAGGACGTCCGACACGGATTTTCGCATTCAACTCACCTGCAGGCCCAATAAATAATTCTTCTCACGTGTGACAGAGCCGTCATCTGATGAATCTTGTGGCGAGAGCAGAATTCTGGAAGCGATACTGGTTCGAGCCCGTGAAGGCCGACTGTGATTTTCGCGGCCTTCGACGCCTCCTTCAGATGGTGGTGGACGACTCGATTCCTCGGGGGGCGACTCCCCATTCGCGCAAACGCCATCCACGCGGTTCTTCAAGTCATCAACAATGACCCTTCATGGAGTCTTAGCGCCGGTCGACCGAGTTCTAACTCAGACACTTACTCTAGGGATCTTACATAGATGCGCATATCTCGTGAAGCGCTTTCCATGCTTCTCAAACGATTGGAAATTTGAGAGGAGACGGTTTGGCTGTCTTCCAGTTCGTCACCATGGATGACACTGCTTGTGGGAAACATCCCCTCGGTGTACGTGGACACCGTGCATGTAGAGCTCGGGATTTCTGTAGACGTCTCGTCTGTCATCTCTACGTCGGAGTCAAGTAAATCTGTGGTGGGGTTGAGGTCTTGATCCACGTCGGCCATCTCGATGTCCAAATCCACGACGCGGAGGATTCCACTGCTATTAACTGGCCCCACAGTAACCACGCCTAATTGTAGGTCATCAAACGCACCTCATAGAAGTTGTGGCAGGTACTCACTATTCACACTTTTATGATCCGTCGCGAAACGAAACCGGATGTCCCGCGGTGGGGTGCCCAGAGGAGTGGTGGAAACCATGGTGGTAGAAATATCACACAATCGATCGCCATGTGGGAGACGGAGCGGCGGGGAGCCCGGAGGCGTAGTTGAATCTGCTTCACTGAGCGGCTCGTATGCGTCAAGTATACATAACTCGGACTCACCAGCAGTCTTGTCGTCCGGTACAGGCATGCGTACGTTGTTTTACGGAGCTCGAACGGACCTGGAACTGTGGCGCAATCCCGTTGTAATATAGCTGCGAGGACGGCTTCTCGTGAAACAGCCGTGGAAGATGATGGTCTTGCAAGCGGCGTAGCATTCAGGCATACTTTGGGCATACCGGCATTCAGCATGTAGCGTTGTCACTCATTGAGACACCTGGAAGACTCTCGTAAGGCAAACAGAAAGGAAGGGTGGCATAGTATCATGCATGCTCCGAAAGCCAAGGCACACACAAAGTGCGTTAAAGTGAAAGATGTGGCATTCTATGAGTGATTGCAAACAATGAGAGCAATGAACGACGTGAGACAGCGATGACAAGGCTAAAATTGGGAAAAGGAGCCTTACAAAGTACATCAAAACGGGTACGGAAGAAGTGAAGGACTGGCTGGGAGCGGAGCGTCGTGGAGGAGGAGGGACTTTCCGAGCGTGGAGGGGGCGTGGAGGGGGCGTGGAGGGGCGTGGAGGGGCGTGGAGGGGCGTCGCGACGCGGAGCAAACGCGCGCTAGGTGGAGGATGCGGGGGAGGAGTGGAGAGTGAACAAAGAAGCGCGGAGAGGCGTCACGGCGGGGGGGGCTCGCGGAGCGAACGCGCGCTAGTTGGGGGACAAACGTAGACCGGTTCACGGTGACGGACTGCAGAAAGGGACGCGGGGGAGGGGAGAGTGAACGTTTGGACAAAGGACCACAAGCACAAAGACGATGCAGCTCACCAAGAGTGGAGCCGCACCGGCAGGCGGTCAGGTGGACCAGATCAGGGACACCGGAGTGGCACAGAGCAGCGGTAAGTTGGCGACGGCGCTTGGGGCAGGCGGGGTGCTGGAGGGTCGGAGGGGACGCTGGAGGGTCGGCGGGGTGGACCGAGGAGCCGCCGCCGGTCGTGGTCGATGTTACGGTGAGCTTGATGCCTTGGGGAAGGACCGTGGCGGAGGCGGAGAGTTGAAGGCATCCCCAGACGGGCTCGAGTGTAGCCCTCGTCAAAAACGAGCCGTCGAGGCAGGACTCCGATCGGGACGGCAATGTCTGCGAAGCCCTTCAAGGTCATCAACAGTGACAAAGCCGAGCGCTTCCTCCAGACGATCGATGTCACGCCGCGGTGGGCCAACTTCCAGTCCAACTTCCCCACTCTGGAGTCTGCGGAGTCTCTACTACCCGTCTCGCAGCTGTGTGGAATGCTCGACGAGCGACCCGCGGACAGTGAGTAGGTTCGTCGCGTGTGGTACCATCACAGTACTTTGATACCTTTGTCCAACTCGCCGGCCCACCCCAATACCTGTCCTACACGTGGCTGGCATCTTTAACACTTCTATCGCCTTGATGAACTTCTTCCCTCCGATGTGCTTTGTTTTCCACGCGTTCTGTCGTCCTTATCGCCAATCACCACGATTTCCAATGAAAAGTGTTTCGCTGTTTCTTATCTATGACGTCGCATTCCGGACACCTATAAATTGTCGAATGGCCTATGTGATTTTCACTCCCTTCAGCCATGGTCGACTTCGATGCCGTCGAACGTTTCATACTCGATCAATTTGGGTCTCCAGAAATGACTACCTCTGATGGGGAAGCCATTGAGATCGACTCCGACGATGACTGTGAAGACAACGGCGTCCTCACTGCAAATCCCCGCAAGGTGAGCCGTAGATCTTGTTTCATGTCTTCCGAGTTTTGAAGTTGCGTTCTAGTCCAACATAGACGACACGTGGGAGCTGCCATTGACAGCGGACCAACTTCAGATCACCGCAGTGCAAGAAGTGGATGAGGTGGGTCTACAACAAGGAGGCTTCGTCCTCGCCACTTACGCCCACATATTTCGTGCTCCGGCAGCTTCTGCCCCCCGTTTCTGAACCTGTATCTCGTCTGGCAGTCCAACGTGCGATCTTTCCGCGTGAGTATTCTGTTGTTACAGGCGACGAAGTAAGCCTTCCGTCTATGATGCTACGTGTTGACTTGCTGACCGCCTCTGTTAGCTAACTACAAACACAGTAGGCAGTTGACGCCGTACCTCTGATGGTATTGCTGCTTACCCTGGGGATAACCTTTTAGCAGAAATCTGTCGATCTTACGGAAGAAGACCCATGCGACATACGAGACCGCTATGACACCTCGACCAACCCACTCTCCTTCGGAAATACACCTGTCTCGCAAACGCTCATGAAGGCTGTAGTGCAGCGTCTCGGGGACCGGGTGTCCGAGGTCATGGCGTCACTAGCCTATGAACAAAACTCTCTCGAGGTGGAAGGAGGGGAAAAGTGGTATTTCGGGATATTTATATGGGTGGCGGTAAGTCATACTCTTAGCTTCCTGACACTTTGCTGATAGTCACATAGAACGGCGAACTCCCCCTCCTCCGATTTGCATCCATATCCCATCTAACCGCACACGTCCCCCTCGGTGAATTATTCGGTATCCGCGACATTCTCGAGCTGCTCGGACTTCAAGAGGTGCTTGTTTGGGACCCGATTCAAAACGCCTGGAGAATGCAACCGCGCCGGTTTGTCGTGAGAGCATCATGGGAGGCATGCTTTTACAGACTGTTCATAAGCTTGCCCGGCGTCGAGCTTCATCCCCACTTCGACGCTTTGTGGGAAATATGCCGGCGCTGCCCTACATAGAGCATGTCACTCGGAGATATCTCAACCATCCAATAGCATACGTATGCAATTCTTTGGCCGAACCTGTCAAACCATCGCTGTCGCTGCCGTCCTCCGATTTGTCGTACTTTATACTTGGGACCTCGCATTTATACGACACACTTCAGTGGGGTGGCCTTTCTATGATTTACCCTGGCCTCGGACCAAGAAGAGGGAGGTGGATGAGGACGAAGCCGCGCGGGGTGGAAAGCAGCCCGCGCCGTGGACCCTGTCGTAGAGAATGGAGCAGCGTTGCGAGGAGGCGGGGGTCGAGGGAGAGCTCTGGCGTCGATTCCTGGTGTGTGCGTTGACGGTCGTAGGGGTGAGGATGAGGAGGGATGAGGCCGGAAACGGTGAGTACGCACCTCACGCTCGCCGCGCAGACCGGGACGGCCGAGTGAGGCAGAAGGGCCAGGGACTGTGAGGAGGTGTTCCTCGAGCACAGCCAGTGCCTCGATGACGTGCGGGTCGATCCGCTTTTTCGGACACGCGTCTCACGGGCCGCCGGCGCGTACTTGCCAGAGCACGAATAGTATGAAGTATTCTACGAAACAAATCATTAATACGCCCTCTACGAAGGGCGCTCCCAGTCGAGAGCGCAGAGCCGGTCCCACTCCGCGACGTTGAATCCAAGTTGGACGTTCCCCAGGTCAAGGGCGCGGATGGGCTTGTCCCCCAACCTGTGCGGAAGCACTCACCCGTCTAATATCTTCTATCGGAATATCTTCCCGTTACCCGACTGTTTCTTGCCCGTCTGTCCTTTCCCCCCCGCCTCTGTGCCATGTTTCAGCAACGCTCCGTCAGCTTGCCCTCGCACGTGTAATAGAATGTGACTCACCAGGTGCCAGCCCCACGACTTCTTCGCCCGATGTGGGATGCTACAGCGGCCATGGGGGAAGGTGACGCTCCCGCCCTTGTTCTTCTTCACTTTGATGAGACCTCCAAGGCCCATCTCAATGGCCTGAAGCGCACATGTAAGCACATCGTCGTAGCATTGAAGCCGAAATCCGTGCCTTACAAACTACTGCCACCTCCATACCCCCGTCCGTGTCCCGCATAATGTCTTCCAACGTCTGCACGCGATGTTCAAACTCATCATCCGCATACAGAGTGGAGGTCGACGGTACGGGATGAGAGCGCGCGTGGTAGAGGGTGAGACGTGGGAGAGAGAGAGAGAGAGGGAGAGAGGGAAAGGGGAACTAGATTGCGTGGGGCCTGAGCCCGTACATTTAAGAGAGCTAGTCGCCTCGTCACATAGAAAGCAAACAGAAACTGAGGGAAGAGCGCATACAGTCCAAATCGGGTCCAGAGTCCATGGCCGAGGCCTCTCGTCCACGCACCGTCCTTGCGTTCCCCAGACCCTCAACCATCGACTCCGGCGCTGCTTGAGGTACGTTGGGGAATGTCTCGAGCGGGGTGAGAACAGCGCACAGCGATTATTTACAGAGCGCAGGCCGCCCCCGTTCAGCCGCGGTCGCGTGCATCTGTCCTGGCCCGGCCCTAGCATCCCGACGTCATTCGAGCGGGCTATCGAGGCATCGGTTCTGCTCGTAGGGCGCGACGGACGCTACTTTAGAACGAGTGGGATATTAGCTAGTGAACTGCGATGAAGAGAGAGAGTGATTGAAGGAGAGTGAAATACAATGATAGCGAACGAGTGCTCAGGTTCCAGCCCAGTATGAGGGTCGCGTGCGCGGCGCGGTCGGTCTTGTAGTAGTCTGTGGGAGCTTAGTACAACGGGGAACCCGACACCGGGGGAGGGCTGGTGTGCGCGCAAAACCACTGCGGCTGCCCGAGGAAAATTACCTCGCACAACGTCAACGTGAGGACGTCGTTCGCTGAAGCTCGAATGAGTTGGGCGTGCAAATTGTCATGCCGTAAGCAGAGGAAAGCGCGGAGCTGAAGGTACGGAACGATAACGACGGTGAAAAAGGGAACTATAACAGCAACAATCACTAGCATTTTGCAGCCGCGAGAGTCTGCAGGAGACAATTTTTCAAGCACTCGCGCTGTGTGCTGCATGTATTTAGGCTCGAGTGTTATCTAGTTCACTTCACAGCTCCATTTGCGCGTGCAGTGTGCTCATCCAGTCTCGCCTTCGCCTTCGACTTCGTCAACGCCCACGCCAACGCCCACGCCAACACCCACAAACTTGACCTCGCCTTCGCCATCGCCAGCGCCTGTATGCGTGACCTTGTACATTCCCCCGCGTTTATCCCCGATCCGTCCTCCCTTCGCGCTCGTGCTTCCCGTGGCGCGTCGTATCTGTTTCCTTCATCTTCTATTCGACTCGCCGCGTCCCACACTTGCTCGAACTCGCTCACTCGCCCTCGCCACTGTTACCCCTTCCCGGAGTTGACTGCACATCACCTGTCATCTGGAGATGTGCCTATAAGATGGTGTCGTAAATCCGGGTTGATACGAAATACGGGCGCACAGGGCCCGCGGTCGGGAGCAGGGTTCGAAACGATGTCGCGAATACGGAGCGAAGATTGCCGAAAAAACAATATGTGGGCAGAACCGGACTGCAGAAATCGTCAAATGCATCTCCTTGAGACAGCCTCAAATCATCCACATCGACTGCTGGGTGTGGGGAGGGATCATGGATGTGCACGCCTCAGACGAGAAGGAAGACGTGCGTGTCCGAGCGTCGGCGCACGCTGGACGCCGTTGGTATAATTGTATGAATCCACCTGGAGCAATTACCGTTTGTGTCTGTGCTTCGCCGCTATAATCACCAGACCCTTTAGTCGCGCCTCCATGTTACCGAATGAGCCCGAATGGCTCAGCCGGATTACAATTGCGCGGAACGCAGGCCCAGAGGACTCTGAAGTTCTCAAAGAGAAAGCTGTGATTTGGGGCTAGGGCCACGCGAAGCGAATGCGGCGTTCTTGTGCGTTTCCAAGTTCAGGCCTATACTGCACTACATCCCTCAAATTCGCCGCTCTTGATCACGTTGTGTTACAGCCTGCTCCCGCTACGGACTCTTAGCATACGATCTCCCGCCACTAATTATGGTACCTAGTACTATATATTCCCTCCCCCGCTCCCCTGCCTCGGCACGCGATTGCCTCAGGCTCCCTCGTCACCCCGCTTTTCCTCCCCTCCCGCTCTGTGAGCCAACGAGGACACTCGCGCCTCTACACTACCGTCCTTACCCGTCTACGCCATCTGTACCCGCCCAATCGACCTCTCTCCCGAGCGGGTGCGCCTACCCTCGTCCGCACCCGCTCGACCTCGCCCGCGCGACCGCAACACAATCGCGTGGATTCGATTTTAGACGTTCGATCATCATACATTGGTACCCCCAGTGACGGCGAATTACGTAGGGTCTAAATGATGTAAGGAAAATTCAACATCATATCACCCCCTCGTTTAGGCACATTATGATATGAATTACGGGGCGTGGCATCTCGGCGTTTTCGTCTAGCTCTAGCCCACTGCCATCGCTCCGAAGTGAGGCTTCGGCATCTATCATCTGTCCAGCCGCTTTCTTCTCCCGACGCCTCTCGCACGCACCGCATGGTTCCTCTTTCGCCTGCTTGTTGGCGGCAGCAGTAAGGCAAACCCCGCTCCTCGCGGGGACATCCGAAACATCACCATACGAGAGGCAAGACGAGAGGCAAGAAGAAGCGCTGAACTCGTCACATAATTGACTGAAGAACTGGTGTAGGTGATAAAGTTAGTGATGAATGTGTACGATATTTTCAATGCATAGCGGCTTGCCTTCTGAGCATACATCTGACGAAAACGTTCCGCAGTGAAGGCAACATCATTGTCAGAAGCGCTGTGGCCCTGGAATACCGCCTCCTTGGAAACTTCAGCATCAAGATCAAGCGGCTGAGCTATCGAGGGGTTGGTACTGATAAGAAAGAGGTTTCAAACTCGAATAAAATAGACATTCAGGATGGAGAGCGTACATAGAGCCTGCAATACTTTCGGGGGCAGTGAAAGAACTGGTAGGTTTCAACGCGAATGCTCTGTCCATGGGAGGTGGAAGGTGTTGCGAGAGGGTAAGACGAAAATTCGGAGTGAGCAAAGAGGCAATTGTGAGCACTGGATGGGGCTCTAATGGCTCAGGGTTTTATGTATCGTGTTCGCTCAAAACACGAATGTATACAAAGGGGTTCGGGACCTCGTGTTTGCACGACGAAAGCGACAAAGACAGCAATGCAAGCCCAAACAAGGCGCTCCAGACAATGCATGGACCGCATTGATCTGCATCGTTTGTTTTCGTCCAGGCTTTGCTGACATGCGTTCCTCGATTGCATATGTCCTCTTAACTCACTGTTTGCGTTTGTGCGCAAGATGTCCGAGCTGTGGTCCGCCTGTGGCGCATTAATGCTCTACGTTTTTGTGATCTCGTTCCTTTGAAGAGTCCATGTTCTTTGTCTCCTTCCTCTATGAAGCTCAAATATCCTCAACGCTACCTCACAGTTTCCCCCACAACCCCCGCCATGATTGCTGCTGTCGATCCACCGCCCGAAACAGTTAGCAATGATTGCAACGCTCATTCCACCTCACAGCATCCCCTTTGTCGCTTTCACCACCACTTCATTCTCCATCATTGCTGCCCGGTTCTGTGGAAGACGACAATGGATATCTTGGCCTTGAGGCTACCCTTTTCAGTAGTGCGGCGGTGTCAGCTGCCAACCTCAACGCGGGTGCCTTGGATCCCCTGGGCTCTGCTGCGACCGCTGAGACCCACTGTTCTGTGCCCTCTATTAGTCAAGAACGCGTCCATGTCATTGTTGCGGGAGATCCAGGCCATGAAATACATCCGGAAGGTGCGACTCGGAACTGATTCCCACCGAACACACTGCCTGACGACGTTTGGTTTGCACGCGAATAGTGATGATACTCCGCAATATGCTGGTTTGTAACCAGGGGGTGTATCATAAACGACTATCGGAAGCGATAGTAGTTCTAGAGCAGGTGCTGGGTGCGTGTTTTGAATCATTCTCTCAAGGATTTCAAATTTATACTTTCCAGGCAACACTCAACAGCGCTTTCGCAGCAGTGAGTGGACTGATGCTCGATGGGGACAATTCAGCCGTGGTATTTCGCAGGGTACCATTAGCCAAATGTCGGACCAGCCGGGTGAACCTCATTTAGCCTCCATAAACACCCACTTGTCGCTGCTTCAGGACGCGATATTGAAAATAAAAGCCGTACAAGATGGACTCGAAGCCAGTATTCTTGATATCAAAGCCGTACCCAACAAGGTAGACAGCTCCACGGCAACCAACAATATGAATACGACCGTCGCTATACTGGAGCCGAATCACACTGGGTCTCGGTGGTGCTCTCATCACCACGATATGTTCAGGTTCGTCTGCGAATTATCGAGTGCGTAATGGCATGAATGTCCAACGGCCTTGCCACAGTGCTGCTTGAAACGAGCCTCCGATTTAATCAGAGCATACATAAGCAGCGTTGCATCATTGGATTCAGTATTTTCAATGCTCGTCTCGTTTCGCCAGCGGTTGGGTCGCATGGTGGGCAGAATGTGTTCATCTAATTTGATTAACGATCTCACTGTCAGAGCACCACAGGAGTCGTATGCACCAAATCGTCATGGAGTGGTGGATACTTCCGTTGTTACCGTGGCTCTGATGATCCTCGCGTCGCCGCGATATGTTCAGGTTCGTCTGCGAATTATCGAGTGCGTAATGACATGAATGTCCAACGGTCTTGCCACAGTGCTGCTTGAAACGAGCCTCAGATTTAATCAGAGCATACATAAGCAGCGTTGCATCATTGGATTCAATATTTTCAATGCTCGTATCATTTTTCCAGCACGTTGGATGCATGGTGAGCAGGATATGTTCATCCCATATGATTAGCGATCTCACTGTCAGAGCACCACAGGAGTCTCACGATTTTTGGAGCACTAGCAATTGGCCTGTTGGCCTTTTGGCTGCAAAGAGATGATGAAGGGGTCAGTATTCTCGACGATGCACCAATATGGGAGTCCCTGGGGGTATAGGAGGAGAGCTGCTATACACCTGGCGCGAAGCAAGCATTACAAAGCGGAGCGTACTCATATTGGTGATTCGGGATGTGTAAAACTCTTGTACAATGCCAAAAAAGTGTTGATGATCACGTATGCTGATACAATCTCCGTGCCCGTCATGGGCTATTTCGACCTGAGCTGGCTCAGTATTTTCTCCAGCCCCTCCACTTTTGAAAGAATTTTTGATCAAGAATCTTTATATGCATCCCCTGCGGCAAATCATAGGCTGAATCACCGTCATGCGCAAGTATGCGCGGGAGCGAAGATAGCCTGCGTCAGGTCCGCCATCGGGGCACGCTTAGTCCGGCGCCGGGAAGAGTTATTGAGCTGCAGTCGCATGTCCACGGCACGTGTGTCTACAAGTTCGGCTGTCGAGAAGAGCATGTCCCACATAATTTCATGCAACGAGGACCCTACACAGAGGGTACGTAACTCAGCCCACTAGTCCTTCGTCTGTGCCAAAGGGGATGCGAAGGGGATCGCGTGCGAGCTCGTCGAGCTTGTACCGCGGGAAGTCGGCCCGGCGCGAAAGGAGAGGATGAGCGCGAGAAGGAGAGGGAGGAAGCGCGATGCGTGCGGAGACGATGCGGAGGACGGCGGAAAGGCCGAGGCTAGGCGGGCGGCGGCAGAAGGCGGAGGACTCCGGAAGTGCGGAAGACGGTGGACTGAAGGCGGAGTTGGGTGAGTAGCACGCACAATATGGGGGCGTCGAAACTGTAGAGTGCAGATGTGGCGAGAATAAGTACGTACACGAGAGGACACAGACCGTAGCAACGAAGTCCGAGGGTGCAGAGTGGGCATGCCGGCGAGAAACCCAGGTAGAATAATCTAGAGGAACACAGAGAGGTGGACGAAAGAGCGTAAGGTAGGGCCATGTAGCGTCTGCGTGGTCACAAGTTATGGCAGCGAGACATAGGGAGGGTGGTTGGTAATATGTAGAAGGGACAGCTGGGGACGGACGGAGCTGGGATATCGTAACGTGAGACAGAAGGGCGCGGGAACGGGGCGGAGCGGGAAATGTGGAGCGTCGAGGAATACAGAACGTTCGAAAGGGAATCATGGGACGCGGAGAAGTGCGGGAGAAGGGTTCGGGTGTGCGGGGAAACGTGGGATGTCCTAGGACGTGGTGAGCTTGACTGTCGGCGAGGCTATCGGTCGGTGAGCTTGTACGTGCGAGCAGCGGCGTGGTGACAGCAATGTCGGCCAGTGCGCGCGTCGATGAGCGTCGCGCGAGGTCTTGTTAGCGGCGGTGTGCGGGTGTCTCGGTGAGATACTTGTGCGGGTGTCGGTAACAGGGCCGTCGGTGCATCACGCGGACGGTTGGGGGTGCGGTTGAGCTCGCGTCGGTGGTAGTTTGTTACGATGCGCGCTGCGCGCACTTGGCCGCGTGGCGTGCGCATCACCGGGCCACTTCGCCTCGGCTAGCTGCCGCGTCTAGTATCGCCTCCTTCGTTAGCGAATTACAGCTGGGTCCATAACGATAGACCCCTGGCGCAAAAAGTAGCACACAGCCGGTTTGGGCGGAGTTTGATCACAGTGCGCCTGCCGAGAGTCCGGCAACTGTCGGCGTTGTCCGCCGACGCGTCTCCTGCGAACGCGTCCTTCGAAGCGCCCTCTCCGGCTAAACTCCGCCCGAATCGGTTGTGTGCTAATTTTCGCGCGAGGGGTCTATCGTCATGGACCCTAGCTGTAATCTGCTGTAATGCTGCCAATGCGCGCAAACCCTAAAGGCCCAATCCCCGCCTCGTGCCACCACGACGTACGTCACCTAAGTGAAGCCAAGCCCATTAAGTTATATTTATATGCGACTTACACGGCCGGCGCCACGTTGCCGGGATCGGCGAAGTCGAGCACGTGGCGCTCATGTTGGTACCGGCGCTAGGTCTCGCGCTTCACTTCCTCCGAGGTCCACACTCCTCCTCCTCCCCATCGCTCCGACGGCTCGTTTGTGGCGAGGGCTACACTCGAGCCCGTCTGGGGATGCCTTCAACTCTCCGCCTTCGCCACGGTCCTTCCCCAAGGCATCAAGCTCGCCGTAACATCGACCACGACCGGCGGCGGCGACGATATCGTGCTGCGCGGCGTGGTGTCTGGCCGAGCGAGGAAGTGACATACGCTCTGATGGAGGGGCTCGATGCCCTGACCAGTGAGCGTGTGTCATGTTCCTTGCGCGTCCGCGACGACCTCCACGACGAGGGCCACGGTGAAGACGACGGACGGCTCCTCGGTCCACCCCGCCGACCCTCCAGCGTCCCCTCCGACCCTCCAGCACCCCGCCTGCCCCAAGCGCCGTCGCCAACTTACCGCTGCTCTGTGCCACTCCAGTGTCCCTGATCTGATCCACCTGACCGCCTGCCGGTGCGGCTCCACTCTTGGTGAGCTGCATCGTCTTTGTGCTTGTGGTCCTTTGTCCAAACGTTCACTCTCCCCTCCCCCGCGTCCCTTTCTGCAGTCCGTCACCGTGAACCGGTCTACGTTTGTCCCCCAACTAGCGCGCGTTCGCTCCGCGAGCCCCCCCCGCCGTGACGCCTCTTCGCGCTTCTTTGTTCACTCTCCACTCCTCCTCGCATCCTCCACCTAGCGCGCGTTTGCTCCGCGTCGCGCGACGCCCCTCCACGCCCCTCCCGCCCCTCCACGCCCCTCCACGCCCTCCAGCCCCTCCATGCCCCCTCCACGCTCGGCAAGTCCGTCCGTTTTTACGTTTGCACTCGTTTGTTCATCCTTCCAATCCCCGC
>NW_025954690.1:0-16157 GCF_022376455.1 Epithele typhae
ATAGGCTCACTGGACGAACACGACGATCGACCAGACACCCAACGTACCATTCTTCCCGAGGCTATTGAAAAGAATCTGGCGAGGTCGTGTATGAGCTCGACGACATCCTAAAGAACAGATACACGCACCGTCGCCATCGGCTGTTCGATGGGGTTGCCCACGATGCTTGACATGTCCGTCCCCATACAGAAGGCGAGGACGATGTTGATCACTACATCGACTTTCAGCATATGAGAACCCTAAAACACTCTCGGCGCGCACCGAAACCAACGATTCCAGCGATTCCAACCCCACTGATGATGCCCCAAGGGACCGCGACTTTGGCGTTGGTGGCTTCTTCGCTAATGTGGACGGGAGCGTCGAACCCGCCTATCAAAGATGGTTCGTTTCATCTTCCTAAGGAGACCTCACCGATAGTCCACAGCGGCGCGAGGAAGCTCAAGATGAACGCGAACCCGTTTGACCATCCCACCACTGCATCTGTGTAAACCACAGAGCGCAAGCCTTCGGTACTGTAGACGCACGATTGGTGAACCCTCCGAACGCAAAGGATGCCGAATTTCTGAACTCTTTGGGCGTCGCAATGGGGAGGGCGATGATGATAATGGCGCAAAGTCTGTGATGCAGAGTCTGCTTCAGCACCTCGACGCGCAGTCGATAGAGCGCGGGCACTCACAAGAGGTTGAGCAGGACGTATACCCCTTGCAGCCTCGCGATGACAGGAGTGGCGAGAGAAGCGATCAAGGCGTGGGACAGCACAATCGCGGCGAAGACTCCACTACGAGGGAGAACGAGTGAAGAATTGAAGACGGACGCAGGATAGGTCCACTCACTAGATCATCGGGGTTGTGGGAGTGAATTGTTCATCGCGCCGATAGAGACCGCGGCAAGGATCTGGACGGCACACCCCCAGTCGACGGACGCAACGCCGCCTATGAGCCCGATGGAATTCGAGTCTGTGAGAAACCGAGTCCGGTCAACTCTCGACAGTGCGGGAGGTAGTAGGAACCACGCACATCCAACGATCCAAGATAACAGATTACGCCACCTCGGGCTTGCGTAGGACCATGTCCAGTAGTAGAGCCCGCCGGAGGTGGGGGCAGCGGAACCCAGCTCGGCGAGGGCGAGCGCTATGAACATGAGGAAAAAAGGAGCATATGCCCCACTATTGTGGTCTTTGGTCTGTGTGCGAACGTGATCTAAGCAAGCATGCTTACACCCCAGACGAGCGCGACAGGCCCTCCATACGGGATGGGCGAAAGTAAGCACGGATCTGGAAGGTGGGTGAGCACACTGTCGTTTGGATACTGGGTGGAAAAAAAGACGCACGACATGGACGGGAAGAGGCCAGTGACGCTGAAGCCGATCGCAAAGACTTCGAAGGCGGTGAAGGACCGCTTGAACTCTTGCCTGTACCCCAACGTGGCGAGCGCAGCATTGTCGCTTGAAATGCTCTCGTCGTCGGCAACTTCGCTGGGTTCCTTGGAGATGGAGGACCTCTTGTTCCCCGTCTCTTGAGCCGTACAGTGGTCCATGGTGGTGCAAGCTGGTTGGAGGAAAAGAGTGCTCATGCTTCCTCACGTCGCGCGGCGGCTTATCGCGCTTCTCTACACGAGGCAAACGGAGAAGGTTGGGTGGACGAACGTATCTCATGCACGCACTTTCCCGCTCAAATTCGGAGGCGTCGTGGGAAGCAAGTTCTGCTTTCAAGCAAGCTGCGGCCGTTCAGTCACCATTATGAGTGCTGCGGTGGTATTGTTAGGAGAACACCTGACAGTATGGATGAAAGAAGGTTCATTCGTACCTCCGATATTGCATCCGCCTCGGGATGTAAGCTCGACGCCACTGCAGCAAAGATAGGGCATTTTAAACCATGGCGCGAATAGCATCCCGATGATGGCCTTCGCTCTGATGAGCTGACTTGGTTGGGGCGGGGGGTTGCAGAGGCTTCATGACCTAGGAGAAACTTGCGGCCTGAAGACTTGTCATGGTGGGAAGACAACTCTGAGACGCCCAAGGGCAAACGTGTGGAAGCGCTTCCATCCTCTCCGGCCCGGGTTAGGACCGGGTGTGAGGTGATGAAGACATGTACACCGCAAGATACTGGCTGTCCCGGCCGCCAACTGTGCTCGGCGTTCGAAGGTCTGTAGGTAGTCTTGCACAAACCTGCGATGACCTGGTGGTAGACGTAGATGGCGAATCGGTTGTCGTTGCGTTGATGTGTGCTTCTTCCGCTCCACGGCGTGGAACTGCGATCGAATGACCAGAGGAACCAAGATCTCCGTCCAGTGACACGGCGCTCACGTGAGGCCGGAATGTCAACTCAGACAGGTAGGAAATAAGGAGACGCACATTATACTCTTTGTTCGAGAATCAGCAATGCCAGACGAAAATCATCGCTCGTTCACCACCATCGAATATAACGTACTAGTAACAGGAATTCGTTTGCCTTCAGGACAGCCCCCTTCAACAGCCACAGCGCGTAGGACGAAGCCAAAGCGGTGCATCGACACGCCCTCACTCCACGCGCTTCTCCTCCACGCCTTCCCTGCTCCCTTCTATCGAACCCGCCGCGCTGTCGGCGTCGAGCGTGGCTTGCGGTCCGTTGAACCAGTGCTTCCCGCCGTAGCGCGGGAGGTTGTAGTAGAGCAGCGAGAGCGCGACGACCCCGAGCCACACGACGACCATGTAGTTCATGCTCGACGCCTCCGGGCCCGGCGCCGCGGGGAACGCGAGGATGACTATCGAGAACGTCATCCACGCGACCGCGACCGCCGCGACCGGGGCGCCCTGTGCGCGACGCGATGCCGTCAGCTCGCATTCATCACCGGGGGGGAATCGTGTCACGCATGACGCACCAGGCGCCCCAGAGTGAAGGGCCCGGGGACCCACACCCCCCGCGCGGAGGCCCCGCCGAGGAAGCGGCTGGCGATCGGGATCGCGAACGCGGTGTACTGGCCTACGATCGCGAGCGAGAAGAGCGCGCTGTCGGCGACGGCGCCCGCGAAGGAGATCAGGCCGAGCGCGAGCGCGACGCCGGCGCAGGTGACGACGGCGACGACTGGGGTTTGCGTGCGCGGATATACGCGGTAGATGACTCCGGAGAAGGGCAGAGCGCCGTCGCGTGCGAACGCGAACATTTGGCGCGACGCCGCGGTGAGCTGTGCGAAGAGGGCCGAGAGGAGTGTTGAACGCGAGGGGAGGCAACATCGGCAATCGTAGACTCACGATGGCAGAGCCCATCAGGAATCTAGTCGAGCGCGAGTCAGCACACATCTTCGTCCAAAAAGCGTGAGCCTAAGACGTACTGAACAAAGACGACGATTGACCATATCCCCAGCGCACCGCGCTTTCCGAGGCTGTTGAAAAGAATCTAACCTACTCGTGAGGGCTGGATCTTTATTGGGTGAGAAACCGCTCACCGTCGCCATTGGCTGCCCGATGGGGTTAGAGAGGATATTCTCTATGTCGGTGCCCATGAAAAGCGAGATAACGATGTTGAGGATGAAGCCAAGCAAGCCAGCTATGCCCACGCCGCAAACTATAGCCCAGGGAACCGCGGTACGGGCATTCGACGCCTCTTCGCTGATGTGCACAGGCGCATCGAATCCGCCTCAACGATCTCTGTGAGAGAGAGAAGCAAAATCAGAAGTTCAAATGCGTACCGATCGTCCACAGGGGGGCGAGGAAGCTGAGAACGAATGAGAACCCGTTGGGCCAACCTTGGACTGTAACGGATTTCATCATTAAAGACCTGTCAGATGATGTACAGGCACGCACAGTTCATGAATCCGCCGAAGGCGAAGGACGCATCGTTTCTAAACTCCTTTGGGGTGGCGACCGGCAGAGCGATGATCACTGCCAAACAAAGCCTGAATGTGTGGTAAGTCAGGGAGATAGACGGAGGAAAGAAAGCACACAAACAGGAGGTTGAGCGCGATGTACACGCCTTGCAGCCGAGCAATGATGGAGGTCGCCAAAGAGGCAACGACGGCATGGCATATGAGCAACGCGGCGTACACCCCGCTGTCACAGAGGTCAGCGACGGATACTTTCACCCGAGAGAAGAGTGACGCATACTATGTCTGGGCGACGGTAGGCACAAACGTCTCATCACTCCCGATCGACACCGCGGCGAGCAGCTGGACGGCGCAGCCCCAGTCGATCGACGCGAGGCCCGCGATGAGACCCACGGAGTTCATGTCTGTCGTAAAGTCATACAAAGATATCACCCCGCCCCAACAGAGATCAGCGGAGTGAGAGCTGGAAACAACAAGCGACGCACAGCCGACAAGCCAGGAGAGAACCTTGCGCCAGCGCGGTGTCGCGTACATCCACGTCCAGTAGTAAAGCCCACCGGAGGTGGGTGCGGCGGAACCGAGCTCAGCGAGTGCGCAGGCGACGAGGAAGAGGAAGCAGGAGCAGATCCCCCACTACAGATGTGATCAACGCCCCACAATATCGATGATAATGAGACTGAGCTTACGCCCCAAACCAAAGCGACGGGCCCGCCATACGGGAGCGCGAACACCAGGACAGAGCTGAGAGGGGTGTGGGTTAGCATAATGTTAGCGATCCGGTGGGATGACTGACGAAATGGAAGGGAAGAGTCCAATGATGCTGAAGCCTAGTCCGAAGACTTCGACTGGATGGAACGCCCTCTTGAACTCTTGCTTGTATCCCAGTGCCGCGAGCGCGTCGTTATCGCTTGCCTTGTCACGGACTTGGACGTCCTGCTTTTCCTTGGGGGTGCTCATGGCAAAAGACGTCCAGGAACATCGAGGGAGGTCACGTACGAAGTGCACCTATATGCGCTGCAGCTGCGGCAGCTTATCGCTGGCGGCTTTGTGGTTATGGTCCCTGGTGCAGCCCGAAGATAAGCAAAAGCCTACATCCGCTGAACTGCATCGTTCAATCAGCATTACTTCCCGGGTCAACGTACTTGAGTTATCCTTGCGACGGTTATGGAGTGTGATTGCGAGACGGACTCCCGTTGACGCCGGCACGCGCGCGGGGTCGGCTTCGCGTGGGAGAATGACGGAACTGGTGCATGAGACGGGGCGTGGGCTCAGGCGCCCATCCTCTTCTGCTTTCGCACTATCCGCCGCGAAGGACTCAAAAATCCCACAGGAGTCGCAAGGATGTTATGGGTTGTCGCTGCCCTGCGTACTCTCAGCCTCAATCGCATGACTATCCGCACCCCGACGGCTCCGACACATGTTGCGCATCGCCCTCTGCGCGCAAAACGTGCGGTACCCGTACCCTCCCGTACCGTTAGTCCACCAAGCCCTCGGGTCTCCTGGCCTTATCTCACTCTCGTGCACGGACGACGTTGCGATCGTCGGCGACCGGTAATCGGTCGACCTAGTATCTATCATCAACCTTAGTTCGCCGGACTCTCTGCAGCTTTGTAAGCGTGCCCTGTGCTACAAGGGCCTTCAATGTTTTAGCGAGTCTCTGGAGATATCGGGGTCTGGCGCTGATGTCTTCACCTGCAGGTACCGTCCCTGGACCGGATGTACTTTGTACGGCACATGGAATTGCCTGGTAGTCGGCACCGTTACCCCCGTGTCTTCACAAGGCTCCGGCTGTTCTGGTTCCGCAACAGCGGTTGCACACCACGAGCTCCTCTGCGCTCGCCACAGCCGTCCTCCTGTTACCTTCTCATTCTCAAGGGCTGTCGATATGGGATCAAACCGCTCTGCTGTACACCTATGCATTTCACACCACAGTGACAGGCGGAGCAGAACAGAACAGACCAGAACAGACCAGAACAGACCAGACCAGAATAGAATAGAACGGGATAGAACAGAACAGAACAGAAACCACCTGGGCCCAACCTCGACCGTCAGAAGCTCTCAATCACGCTTTTCTTCGCTCACCGCGGTGTTCACCTGCTGGATTACCAACGGACGATCATGACGCCCATCGCGACATCGCCGCCCAGTCGGAGCTCTCAACTTCTCCAACAGGCGTTGCCGACAACCTGATAGCAAGAGAACCTTCAGAGGCGCAAAGCTTGCCAGACCCGCTCGGATGCCGTACCCGCATCGCCCTGCACTCAGTGCACCGACAAATTCAAGGCGCAGCCACCGTCACCCGCGCGGAACCCAGTCCCCGTCGACGTGTTTATCGCTCCCCGCGCATTCCGTGATTCGACGCGGCGACGCCCCCTTCACTGCGCCTCGCGCGGGCTGATCCTGCGCGCGCCGCACGTCAGGCCATCGGGGCCAGAAGCGCGGTGCGGGACGTACCGTCTCGTCTGGATTTCGACATTCCTCCTCCCCACCGTGCTGTCGAGCCGCGGAACCGTTGCTTCGCATCGGTTGTCTGGAGAACGGCCATGCTGATCGAAGAGCACGTACGCTACTTACTGTGTGCGTCGTAATCGCGCGTGTACTAGCAGAATGGCTTTATGCCCAGGTCGGCCTGTTACCCATCGTGGCTCACTCGGCAAGGACCTTCTCTGTGATGTCATCCGGCCCAACAAGTTAGACTGGTTCCCTGTCGAACAACGTCCTGACGGGTATCTGAGGCCACGGACTCGGGTTCTATCGATATTTGAAAGACCCGGAGCTTTTTGATACTGCGGGAACTGAGGAAGTAATTGAAACCGGTGGGAATATGGGTTCGAGTCGACGAAACAAGCTGTGGGTTCAACATCAACCGCATACGCACCACATTTCAAGCTTCAAGGCGCGTTCAACAAGACGGAGTGCAGTGGCGAGTGCTCCCCGAGAGATCGCACCCGCGCACGTCCATCACCAGGGTGACTGGCACTCCTTCCACTTCTGCCGCGCACTGATGGTCCATCCGTCCCGCCCGCGCGCGGCGGTCCCCGTCGGCTAGTACAGCAGTGCACATGCCGTTTCCGCACTTCGACCGCCTTCTACGGTTCGGCGCCGTCGTTCGTGCCATGTGCCCCGCGCGGCAGAACGTTTCAACCAGCCCCCGCTGGAAAGAAGGAAAGAAAACCTTTGAGCGCGAACTCGAGGCGGCAGCTCCAAAGCGGGCCGACGGCGACGGTAAGTACTATACCTGCCTCGGATCACGCCCGCGCTGAACTAGCGCGGCTTTACAGTGGCCGGAGTGTGCGCAGGGACCGCGACGCGCCCTGTGAGCGGACGAGCATTGGAGCAGGCGCCGCTCTTATCGGTGGCGCGGGTGGGCGGACGGGCGGGCGGGGCAGACTGGCCAGAAGAACTTCAAGACGGGTTAGAAGTTTAAATTTGAAGGGCAGGCCGCGGATGTCCGCTCCCGCCCCTCCAGCGTCGACTTGGATTGCGCGGTCTCTGCCAGAGCCGCTCCGGGGACCCCCGCCCTCTGCGAAGGGCGGGGGCTCCGGCGAAGGTGGGTAAGGTATCGTAACGTACTATACAGAAACAGATTCGAACACGTAACTCGAGACGTAACGGGAAGACGGGGACTGGTGAGTGCATGTGCATATTGGAGTACAGTTTGTGACGGGGAGACGGTGCTGACGAGAGATGGTAGTGTTACAGTTCAATGCGCTGTTGGTGTGAGCGGTGGATTGCGGTGAGTGTCCAATGTCCGCTGTCGTGGTCGTGTCTGGCGCCTGGTGACGCCAACGTCGTGGCTGGGATCCGCGGCCGTCGAGAGCATTGCCGCGGCCGTCGTGGATCGAGCCTTTTTGATGCCCTGCTCCCCGTCCGCCCGCCGCCGAGCTCCCGTGCAGTCCGCCAACGTCCCGCGAGCAATCGCCGCCGACGTCATCCGCGACCGCCGCCGGCGGACGGTCGCCCTGTCCGACGTCGACGGCCGGGCGGGAGGCACCGCGTTTTAATTTCCCGGGTACCGGTCTCAGGGCCGCGGCGGTGCGGGACCCGTCCTCCGTCCGTTGAGCCCTCGACTTTGAATTTGAACCCGACTTGACAGATGCATGCGGGGGAGGCTGGACCGCCGACTGCGAACGCGAGGCGCGGGGTCTTCCCTGCCCGAACGGACACCGAGGCCCTGCGCACGACGGATCCGGGGAGCGTGGGACGGCAGGAAGCTCTGGAGGCGGTGACGGCCGGTCCTGCGCCCGCGCGCGGCCGGGCACCTGTGGGACGAGGGGACGTCAGCGCGACTGCAATCGGGTGGGAGCGGGCTCGGAAAAGAGCGAAAAGCACGGGGCAAAGGAGGGGGGAGAAAGAGGCATAACGACCGACCCCGCGCGGGCGAGGGCCGATCAGAGGGAGAATGAAAAGAAGATGGGAAGGAAGCGTCCGCGGCTCGGGGCGTGTGCGCGGCCGCTCCCCCGCGCGAGCCGCACAATGCGCGCCGCGCGCACCCTTCTCCCGGGACCCTGCTCTCGAGGACCTGTCGCGCTCTGCGGCCCCGTCCGTGCACAGCGAGCGCGAGGTGCGGTGAGACCGCGACCCACGCCGCACGCGCTAGCCCGGGAACGCGAGCGCGAGCGCAGGAGGGGCACGCGCCTCGCGCCCCGATAACGCGGGAAGCTAGGCGGCGCCTCCAGGGTCTCCGGGATCGGGGTGCTGTGGACGCGGTGTCCATCGTGCCGCCGGTCCAGATCCACCGCTGTGGGCGACGGCGTGGGCCTCGAGGGTGGGTCATGAGGGGAGGGTGTGCAAGACGTGCAGGGCCAGGGGCAGTACGTGTCACCGCAGACCGCAGCGTGCGCGCGCGCGGTCGCGGATGTAAGGTAAGCGAAGCTTAGTCTACAGTACGATGAGGGGTATGCGATCTGCCAAACATGCCGTTGTGATGGGGGGACTAGGTGCGGGGACGAATCCGATGAGGTCATAGAGTAAGCAGGCGGTTCGTACGGAGGTGCGCGTGGGGATCATGGACACGGGGGGTGAGAAGGGCTCTCGAGCCGGTAGAAGGGGACGGGAAGGAGGTAGGAGAGATGCAGAAGCGGCGCACCGGCTATGCACCGCAATGTATCGTGGTATCGCATGTAACATGAATGTGGATGGTTTGTAGGCATCGCCGCACCTCGACACGCCGCTTGGTCCTTGATTGACGCAAAGCTAGCGCGCAAGAAGCACAACAGATGCCTGTCTGTCGGGGAAGGGTGTTGGGGAAGGGTGTCATGTGTGGACGAGGAGAAGTCGGCGGTGCAGGCGGTAAGATACGGTGTGTACTGCCCCTGTGTCAATTTATCGAGGGGGGATGATATGGCGGTAAAGAGACTGTTCTACATGGAAAGGGATGGGAAGGAAGGGACGGGGAGCTCAGAAGGACATCCGAGGACAGTGGGCATGGTCGATACCAAGGGAGCGTGTGGAGCGCGAGCGCGGGCAAAGAAGCCGCAGCTAAGCGCGTGCGGGCCCGGAAGGAGCAGGAGCCAATTGAAAATCGTACATGGGGAAACAAACGCGAAAGCAGCAGAGCACAAGGGCAAGCGGAAAGCAAAAGAATGGGAAAAGGTCAGAAATCGAGAAAAGATACATACTCTGAGTCTTCGTCCACCGTGGGAAGCGTCTGCGCTGACATTTGAGCGGCGCGTTGAACCGCTAGTGTCTTCGCAGATTTGTAGGACCAGGGATCGGAGGCAAGGGTAATCGTGGAGAGTCGGCGTATGTTCTGCCGAGGCGACGATGGGGGACTGCTCGACGATGACGAGATCGAGGACGATGGTCTAGCTGTGGTGCAATCGTAGCAGTCGCAGGTAGAGGGTGGCCCGGTGATAGAGGTGGAACAGGAGGCGGGTGGGAGGAGAGAGATGGACGAAATGGAAGAATTCGAAGAAATTGTCGGGGAAGCGGGAACAAATTGGATCGCAGAGGGAGCAGGGGAATATGGCAGAGAGTCCGTGTCGGCGCTAGAGGAGTGGGAGGCCTGCGTGAAGGTCGCGAGGAGGATAGCTTGCTGGCGTTTCCTGGCTTTCAGCTTGGAAGAAAGGAAGAGGCGCCTGGGCCGCGACGTGTTTTCCGCATGCCTCGCAGCGAGTCATTCGTGAGGGTCGTCCTCTGTCAAAGCGGTTCTGTCGTGCTCCGGGTTCTCGTCCCGCGCACTGTGCAGGCCAACCTTGTTCAAAATACGCGCAAGGCTACTGGAGCGATCCCTCGACCCGATGCCTGAAGCGCTGCGGCTGCGCGGCTCGCGGGACGGGGAGCGTGCCTGGGTGATATTACCAACCCCGCCTCGATCTGTGGCCTCGAAATCATGAGAATGAGGGGAGGAAGGTTCGGGAAGGTTGGTGATGTTTGCGCGACCTCCACGACCGGTGGAGTGACTAGGTCTCTGTCAGCTGGAGTGGCGAGCGGAAGATGGACAACACATACGAGCCCTGCATGTGCGCATACATAAGGCGTTCCTGCTCTTCGAGGCGCGCTAGGTGTTCTGGGTCAACACTCGCGCCGGCATGCAGATTTCCTGCTCCGCCACGGCCGGCGACGCGCGAGCGGGACCGAGACTCGGAGTCAGACTTGGACTTGGATGTGATGTTGCCGACCCCGCCACGGCCGGACGAGTGCTGGAGAGGGGGGTGGATGAGTGCGAGGAGAGAATGCCGGAGAGGAGAGGCTTACCGCGCGAGCGTTGGCGGTGTCCTGACTGTGCTGCACGACGCTGCGCTCGTAATCGGCCATACTGTTGCTGTACGTCGCAACGAGAGCAGCGGTCTGGGGATGGTTCTCTGAGACTTGGTAGATAGCGCGCGCCTTGGAACCGGAACGGATGTTGCCCATGCCTCCGCGGCCGGAGGACTTGGCCTGTGGAGGGGTCAGTGGCGGGCGTGTATGGATGGAGAGCGGGGCACGCACGCGCTCGCCTTGGATAGCGGCTTCGCGACCGCGGACAGGGGAGAGAGGCTCATCGGGCTGGACGGCAGTGGGATCGACATCCTTGGAGGGCTTGCGGATGTTACCGACTCCGCCGCGACCAGAGGACTGGGGAGGAGTGAGCGCGAAGATGGGTGGAGGAAAGCAGGGAGGACGTACGAAGGCTTCGCGTCCACGGGAGACTGAGCGGGGGCTGGAGGAAGAGGCTGGGGAGGCTGGGGAGGAAGACGGCTCCGGGTCAGACATGGTGGAGGCGGCAGGGGGCGGGGGCGAGGAGTCGACCATGGGGGCAGAGGGAGGGAGAGGGATTGACGCGGGGCCCTGAAGAGAGACTCGGGGCGGGGCAGGGGAGGGATCGAGAGGGGCCATCTATGGCACTCGCGCAGATGACGGCCGCGACGAAGCTCTCGGACGCGCGAGTCCCCGCGCCGCTCGCCGCCCGTCGCCGGCAGCCACGCCCCGAGAGTGAGGGCGGGCTGGGCGACGTGCACAGCGCTCCGGCCTTATCTCCTTATCTCGAGCCCCTTCCCGCAGAAAACGAGGCTACTCACCTTCTTCTTCCCGTTCCACCATCGTCTCTGTGTCGCTCTCGGCCTCCCACTCGTCGTCCCCCACTCCCGCGTCTGCAGGAGGCCTCGCCGCGCCCTCATCGTCGGCCACGGCGTGCACGCGTCCCCATTTAGCGCCCAGTGCCCGGCCTCTCCACGAGATCCGCCTCGCCAAGGAACCCACCTGGTCCATGCTGCTCATCCTCTCTCGGTTTCGGTCTGTCTCGGACGCCTTTGCTGCCGCTGCAGCCTACCTGTGGGTGGAGGGTGTTAGCAGGGGGAAGGGTGGGGGAGGGGGAAGAGGAGGGGGCGGGCAGGGTCGCTTTCGCTGGGGCTGGGGGGACAATACTAGTACTCGTCTCTTTGGGCCGCCAGCGCGTGCCCGGCTCTTGCCTGCGATGACACCTTTCCGGTCATGGGACACCTCACCGGCACCGGCACCGCCCAGCGTCCCTTCACGCATTTGCCTTTGGCTCCGCTCCCCTGGCTCGCCGCCTCTCTCTCGCCGTCCACTGCGGACCTTCGCCACCCTTCCGCGTCCACACGTTCTCCTCGGCTTGCCCCCTCTTGTCTCCTCTTGTCCTCGCGGGCCTGGCACGTTTTCCGGGCTCGACGATCGTGCGCGATGGCGAAGCCGGCGCAACATCGCACGTTCTAAACATCCGTTATAGCGCGCTCCCGTCTTGTTCCAGCGACGCTCGTGACCACCACCTCCGCCCATCTCGCCTGTCGCCTGCGGTCCTGTTTCATTTGATCCGACCGCTGTCCAGGTGGCGACCAATATTCGAGGACAGGAGGAGCGCGGCACCGATTCAACCACGTTCGTGTCCACCTTCCCCGCTCTGTCCTCATTGGTACCACGGACTCCGCTACCTAGCACGTAATACAGTCGAGGTTCTCACCATCATTGCGGCATGCGCCATACGCCCTAGGATGCTTCTGTCGACATTCAAGCACGTCATTGGTCGCACCAAGCCTATAGCCAAATGTCTCTCGGAGTCCTTCGCACCACCATGCGCAAGAATGGTGCGCACTGGTCCGCTCCCCCGCCGCATCGACGTCCACATCACTGCGCTCCGCTCGAACCTCCCTCCGACGCTCCGATCGGCCACCATTTGCCCCCTCCTGTGCGGGGCAGTCTGGGGCAGATCGACCGCCAAGAGCGCCGTCGCATCATCGCACTCAACTCGAGTCAGCCCGTCTCGGGGGCTCCTGTGCACGCGTACTCTCCGCATGCACATGCTCGAAAGGCATCTACTGGGTCAGGAGGCATCTGTCCTTCGCTCCTCTGGAAACTAGTGGGCGGATCTCGAGCATCGATGGTTCATCTGCTGTGTCAGGAGACGACGGTCTGGCACAGCTCGCTGGACCCGTGCTTGGAGGACGGGCGCCCGAAGCAGCCGCTTTGGATGCTGCACACAACAGCATGAGAAGCAATCAGCTCCCTGACCAGGTGGACATGCGAAATGAAGGGTTTTTTTTTCGAGACTCGTGCCACAGAGGTCCCTTTCATCTTGACATATTGGGGCATCGCACGCCACTGAGCCACCAGGCCGTTCCGGAAATATTTTGCAGACTTGACTCGAGGATGAATTATGGATGGATTGCCCGACAATGCTTTCTTTGCATCCATATACCTCTCGGCAGGTTGTCCGAGCAGCGCCGTGACCGCAGCCTGAACGATGCGAGTACTTGCCCCTCGCGGCGGTAAGGCTCACAGGATTCTCACTTGACTACATCCAGTACTCAAGCCGCGACGAGTGGCGTGATCTGACGACACAGCGTGCCGCCACGCTCCTGCACACTGTGAGGTCGACAACCATATCCATCGGGATTGGTACTTCTGCGCAATGACAGAAACCGAAGACGGAAGATGGCGAACTCCTCCAGACACATAAAAAAACCCCGGCCCCGGCCCGGCCTCGCCGCTCACTAGTCTCCCATCGCTCGCCTTGCAGCGGATTCGGAGCGCCTCACTGCCGCCATCTACACCGGCCCCCGGGCGCACTCCACGCCTCGCCGCGGCCAGACGGTCTCGTCGATCTCTGGGCCCATGGTTGACGGAGTCCCGGAATAGACCCCGAAGACGTCCGAGGGCTCGACTCAACCCGCGACGACAGCGTGCTCGATCTCCGTGAAGCCACGGTCCAACCCCGTCCCACCCGGCTTTGTCGACGGGGCCCACGTTCACAGTCACCACTATATCCTTTCATAGCCGGGCACCCCTCGCGGGCCGCCCGGCAGTCCTTCCCTGCATTGGCTCGAACGTGGCGGGTGCGTTCCTTCGGAAAATTGCGCTGCCAAACAGCGTTCCGCAGCGCTCGTGCGCAGTGGCGTGCGTGCGTGGATCAAGTCCCTTCGGACGACCGGTCGCACCAGAGAGCCCCGTCGAGTGCACGGTACGTGGGACGCTGCATACCGGGGAACCGCGCGACCATCTATGTACGGCGTCTGCGCTACATTTGAAGCTTGAAGACTGGGAAAAGCTGTGTGCCATCCACGTCTGCTCGCGCGCCCCCTTTCGCATTACTTGTGGACCGCGCACGGCGAGCATGGCCGACGTGAGTCGCCGCGTCCGTGACACCCAGTAAAATCACCCGGACTTTCTCCCCGCCGGGGCTCACCACACTGGTTCCCACCGCGCGCGGTTCATTGATGATAAGAAGGGAAGTCTCCACTCGTAGTAACATACCAGTTCATACACCTCTCCGGCTGCGTATTCCAGGGACTACGAGAAGTGCCGCCTCCGCGAGAATAATTACATGCATTGTGGCAATCAGTGGCATTAACCATTAAGAGGAGGGACACCGCCGCCGTTGGAACTCGGCGAGGCGCTCCGCACGAACGTAGATGATTGGCGACACCGCCGGGTGGCGTTCGAGTGGCTTCCAAGTCTGATCCCGCGCCACGGCACGGGCATCAACGTCATACTCGGTGGATCGGACGTCCATTTGTTCGTCGCAAGAGACACAAATATCATGCGTAGTACCCCGTCTCCTGCAGCTCGTGCGAACACTGGTCGAGCCCGATCTCCTGGAGAGTCGGCAGGTCCACGTTCTCGAGCGCGATGGCCGTGATGCGGGAGAAGTCGTGCAGGCTGGCTCTCGAGGACAGCGCCGCCGCTTTGCGCAGGTTGAGGAGGACCCTTGAGCAGAGCGCACTGTGTATAACGCGGAGCGGCCTGCGCGGGGGACCGATTGTGAGCGAACGACCATGCGAAGTTGAGGTGACCTCACGGACATCTGGATGGTGAATACGAGCTGGCCCTAGAACTACAGTCAGCAATTCTGTGGGTGCGCGGATTTGGGGGGTTCGACGACGACGAACCGGTGCCAATATTATCACTAGGAGGTTCAGCATCGACGCGACTGGGGGGGTACAAGGGTCAACGAGGGTAGCGCATGTGATCGTTCGACTTGAACGTACAGAAGATGATGATGTAGAAGAAAGTTCCGTCTCGATAGATGGTTCGAAACAGTGCTCCGGCTTTCGGGTGATCATCTTTAGAGACTCAGTTTGAGTCTTTTAACAACGCCGAGTTCAAAATACACCAACCGACTGGTTGAAGCCAACGCTTCATCAGAGTAAGGCCAATAAACCCTGGAACACTGTCAGCGCTAGTAATACAAAACCGCACGGTTACTCGCCTGTTTCTGCGATGAGCATGAATAGATATGATGGCCAGGCATCCCTGTCTTGATCCCCTGAAACGCATCCATATAGTCTCGCTTCGTCTGGAGAGCGATCTGATGTGTGACTACGTTGAGCGAACATGGATCCCCAAGCGAGTTACGGGCGACTTACATGTGACATGGTTGACGAGTTGCTGCGACGCATATATCGAAAACCCCTGTTGGCATCAACGCACAATTCAGGAAAGGGATATGCACCGTCATGGATTTTACCACGTACGACCAGTTCGACTGCTGAACCGACGAGAAAATACACAACGAGCTTGTTGAACTCCCAAAGGGCCATGGTCCTGGCCATGAGAATCACTGGAATAGGGCTTTAGATGAGTGTTTACCGGTGACCCTCAGAGATCTGATCGAACATACTCTCTGAGAACAGTATTCCGACATTATAACAATCTGGAGGGCGGGGTGGCGTCAGCTGTTATCGCCTGACCATCCGTAGCCGTCACTCACAGAAGAGTGCTTGAAATTGGGCGTGGCATGCCTGCGAAGACGATCGATCAGATGTGTGTTCAATGTCCGTGTTGGCAAGCGTACCACCGTGTCTGTAGTGGCGAAGTTGACTGAGCCATTCCCATATCAGCAGAGGATCTGAACACCATCCAAGGCGGAGCGTGCGCACCGGTAATCCCGAGTGTGGTGTCTATGGCCAGCGCATACTTGTTGACGAAGTAAATCACTTTCATGATACTGAACTTCGCAGACCACACCAGCGCGACCTATAGGGGAGGACATGGAATGTAACAATGTCATCGAGAGACGACGTGCTTGAGAACCTCATGGCGTACCTCATCAGGAAGGGTATCGAGTACTTCAAGCAACTGGACGAGATGTAAGTGAGCGGGTATGGCGATCAAACTGGTCCTCCACTAACCCAGAATGTGATCGAAGCGACTACCGTCGTTCAGTCAGCTCCGAGCTCGAACGAGAGCTCCGGGATGATTTACCTCTCGTGCACTGTTGGTACGGCACAGCAGTGAGAATTTTAATTGCGCGGCACCTCAGCAAAGCAAAAACGTACCTTGTTGGCATAAAAGTAGGAAGCGTCTGGTATTGATATGTTAGACGACATGGCCGAGATTTCGAAGGCAGCAGCACACACCGCCAACCTTTATGGAGTCTCATTTGTAACAGTCCATGGGCTGTGAGCCACCGCAAATCGT